>NC_064623.1:186299347-186471847 GCF_023898315.1 Schistocerca nitens
GAATCCTGCCTCGGGCATGGATGTTTATGATGTCCTTAGGTTAGTTAGGTTTAACTAGTTCTAAGTTCTAGGGGACTAATGACCTCAGCAGTTGAGTCCCATAGTGCTCAGAGCCATTTGAACCATTTGAACCTGTTCTGTCCTGCCGATTTAACCAGGCGTTTCACGTCCGTTGAGAAGGGAGAAACAGTCCACATATGGGAAAAACTGTCCCGCTTTGAGAACTGCGAGGTGTTGGTGTTGCGAGTTCGACAAAGACCGCGAAGCCTTGCATGACGGTGAGCGGTCGGGGAGACCGCGTCCGTCGCTGACTGACAACATTTCCAGCGTGGACGCAATGTTGAAAGCAGGTCGGCGTGTGCACCTCACGTCTGGGGGCTGCCATCAGTCTTTTGTTATATGCTCATTTGTTGTTGATTAATACTGTTAATAGTAGTTACTTCCCTTGTAGAGTAAGTTTGTGATTATTGTAGTCAGGTTTTTAACATCTTCTTATTGTAGTAGCGGAACTTTGATAAAGTAGTTTTGTTTCAATAAGTGTAAAATTTTACCATGAGTGAGAAGTGTGGGCTTTGCCGTAGGTTCGTGAGTAGTGGATTGCGGTGTGAGACTTGTTCGAAGTATTTTCACTGGGGGGAATGCAGTGGGGAAGCCAGTGGGCATTCTGGTGCGATCCTCTACTGGAACTGTAGGTTATGTAGCAAGAGTAAGCTGATAGAGGAGCAGGAGCGTAAGATCTGTGCCCTTCAGGTGCAGTTGAAAAACGCACAGGAGGAGCTAAATAGGATGAGGAGGGAGAAGGGGGTTAGGGAATGGGAGCTGGCTGTTGGCAAGAGATCTGCTAGCAGAAGATTTTCAGATAGATTTACTATTGGTGTTTGCAATAGATATGACCAACTGTAAGAGTCTAGTGGAGAGGAATCTCTAGTAGCTGTAGATGTAGGAAGTATGCAGCAGACCTCAGCAGTTACGGTGGCTAGGACAGTTGCAAAGTCTAAGAGAAAGAAGAAGATTCTGCTGTTAGGTAGTTCCCATGGTAGAGGTGTTGGCCAGCAGTTGCAGGAAGTATTGGGGAGTGAGTACCAGGTCACCAGCATTGTTAAGCCTAATGCAGGATTGGCTCAGGTGACTGTTAACAAAGGGGGGTTATGTAGGGATTTTACTAAAGAGGATCAGGTAGTGATTGTGGGTGGGGCTGGTAATAGTATTGATAGGGATGGGGAGTATGACATAGATGGTGACCTGGAAAAGATACCCACTCAGACTGGCAACACGAATGTGCATTTCGTGCAACTGTTTCAGCGTCACGATCGGCCTCATCTTAATACAGCCGTCAGGCGTAATAACATGAGACTTGGGGGTGCGCTGATGACATAAAGCATGGGTCACATTTCAGTGGTGTCGGTGGAGTCTATCAGCAGGACGGGTTTCACTAGACATGGCCTGCACCTCAACAGGTATGGGAAGGGGAGGTTGGCAAAGCTTATAGGTGACAGCATAGATGGAGGTTGTGGGATCACTCATGGGAAAATTCCTGCAGTAGTGGGTGTTAGATTGAAGTCAGCTGATAGGTATTCCTGCTAAAGAGAAGTCTCTCTAACAAAGGAACCACTTTTGACAAAGCTTAGGTATCCGAGTAATGAAGGAATAAGTATATTTCATCAAAATATATAAGGTATTGGAGATAAAGTTAGTGAACTGCTTATAGATGTTGACTCTGAAATTATTGGCATATCTGAACACTTCTTAAATAAGGAGACAATTCAGAGGCTTCCTTTACCAGGATACAGGTTGGCTGGCAGCTTTTCTAGGAGCTCTTTGCGGTGTGGGGAGTAGCCATGTGTGTGAAAAACGGCATCCCATTTGAGTCAATTGATGTTTCAAAGCACTGCACTGAAAAGGTGTTTGAATGTTGTGCAGGTGTGGTTAAATTTAATGAAGCTAAACTTCTAACTGTTGTTATTTATAGATCCTCAGACGCCGATTTCACAATATTTTTGCTAAAGCTAAAGGAGGTTCTTGGTTCACTTTATAGGAAATACAAAAAGTTAGTTATATGTGGTGACTTCGATATTAATTGTATAAGTGATTGTGCAACGAAAAGGATGCTGGTAGACCTCCTTAATTCATAATGTTATGCAAACCGTATTCTTTCCAACGAGAGTGCAAGGGAACAGTAGAACAACCATAGACAACATTTTTGTTCATTCCTCATTACTAGAAGGGCATTCTGTTAGCAAAAAGGTGAATGGCCTTTCAGATCATGATGCACAAATTTTAACTCTAAAATATTTTTGTGCTGCAACATATGTTAAATATAGTTATCAGCTGTATAGGAAAGCTGATCCAGTTGCTGTAGAGACCTTTGTAAACCTTGTCAAGGAACAAGAGTGTCAAGATGTTTACAGTGCTGATACAGTAGACGATAAATATAATGCTTTTCACAAGACTTTTCTCGTGCTCTTTGAAAGGTGCTTTCCGTTAGAACGTTCAAAACAGGGTACTAGCACAAACAGGCAGCCTGGGTGGCTGGCTAGAGGGATAAGAATATCTTGTAGAACAAAGTGGCAGTTATATTAAAACGTTAGAGACAGTCAAAATCTAAATGCAGCAGCCCATTACAAACAGTATTGTAAGGTGCTTAAAATGTTATTAGGAAGGCAAAACGTAAGTGGTATGCAGATAGAATAGCTAAGTCTCAGGATAAAATTAAAACCATATGGTCAGTCGTAAAGGAAGTGTCTGGTCTGCAGAGACAGGTCGAGGATATAGAATCTGTGGTGTCACTGCCAGACACCACACTTGCTAGGTGGTAGCTTAAATCGGCCGCGGTCCATTAGTACATGTCGGACCCGCGTGTCGCCACTGTGTGATCGCAGACCGAGCGCCACCACACGGCAGGTCTCGAGAGACGTACGAGAACTCGCCCCAGTTGTACGACGACGTTGCTAGCGACTATACTGACGAAGCCTTTGCTCTCATTTGCCGAGAGACAGTTAGAATAGCCTTCAGCTAAGTTGATGGCTACGACTTAGCAAGGCGCCAATTGTATCAGTGCATGTATCTTACGAGTCTCATTTGTATAGTCAAGAGAGATGTACCAAAGGAAGCATTAAAAGTTAAGTATATTCCAAAACTACGTATTTTCTTTATAGCATTCATTAAGTCTCCTGTTTCAGACCTCACTCCATCCTTCGTGAGTTAGCGCGTGCATCTTGGCCGCCTCTTTCAATTAGTGTGCGTAGTGTTGGCAAGTCTGCCGACACTACAGAATCAGTGTGTAGTGGGAATGTCCGTGTTACTGATAAGTCGCATATATGTACAGTATTTAATAATCATTTTCTCAATATAGCAGGTGAACTAAATAGAAACCTAGTCCCAACAGGGTATCATATAGCGCTCATAGAAAAAAGTGTTCCGAGACTGTTACCTGAAATGCTCCTCCATGATACTGACAAGAGGGAGATTGACTTAATAATTAAATCACTAAAGACCAAGAACTCTCATGAATATGACGGGGTATCTAGCAGAATACCGAAGTATTGTTCTGTGTATGTTAGCCCAGTACTTAGCCATATCTGTAACTTTTCCTTTAGTTGTTGTCGGTTTCCTGACCGATTAAAGTACTATGTAGTTAAGCCACTTTCTAAAAATGGAAACTGGGATAATGTTGACAACTTTAAACCTATTCCTATGCCATAGGTGTTTACTAAAGTTATCGAGAAGGTTGTATATACAAGGTTACTGGAGCATTTAAATTCACATAATTTGCTGTCAAACTTCGGACATTTCACTGGGAGATTCTGGACCACTCACATACAGTACAGACCTCACCCCCTCGTGATTTCCACGTTTTTGGGCCGCTGGTACGACAGCGATTCACAATTATCGATGAAGCAAAGACAGCAGTCTGACAGTAGTTCCATTTTTACGGCATAAACTCAAGCGCCAGCACGCCAGTCGGGAACGACAGAGAAGAGATGGCTGTGAGAAGAAGTCAGCCAATAGCACGGTGACCGACCCCTCTCCACGACGACAACGCCACAGCAGCGGCCCCTACGTGGAGAGGGCATAAGCGCCGCGACCGACTGGCGACGCCCCAGTTGAATATCAGCTTCAAGATTAGCAAGTTGGATAGAAGCGTCAATGCTAGACACTTTGCTTGTACTCTATATGTAACACAGACTTGGGGTTATTTCGTATGTCGCACTTTGCTTGCGACACATGTGTAGAATTGCAAAAGTTGAGTATTGTAATTTACTTTTTGTGATGGAACTCATTAATGCAATTTGTTTGAATGTTTGTCTAACGAACCGAGTACGCAGGATTCCTACACGCCATATATATAGTAAACTGGACGAGTTCTACCGCAGGGTGCGAGGTGCTGGGGCTAGCAGTGTATTTAACACAAAATTCTTCTACAATCTTCATATTGAAATGATGCTTTAAGGCCCCCCCCCCCGCCCCCCAATCCTTTTCTAACTTTTGTTGTTGGTAGAAAAGAGTTTGGCACCTGCAATAATTTTCTAACTTTTGTTGTTGGTAGAAAAGAGTTTGGCACCTGCAATAATTTAATTTGATAGAAATTAATTTGATAAAGGAAAGTCTCATGAACGTAGTGAGAAATGAAAGGGTTGCCCTACCGATTAACAGAATGAAAGTTCTGTCCAAAATAACAATTAGATTTATTATGACTAAACTCAAAATAATAAACAAAACACATGAAACATTCACAATACGTCAAATTGGATACTCAAATAAATGCTGTAAAGGTGAAGTTGTCCATAAACTAGCTTGTGTCATTTATGACCAAGTGGTATGTGGAGCCAATTCCTTACAACTCAAATCTTAATAGAAACACCCATCCAACCCAACATTAATTGCAGCTACAGTAGGGAGAACTCAGACAATGAACACCCAAGACAGAACAAAGTTAGAAAAGACGATCAGACGCGCTCTGCTGAGCTCTGATTATCACCTAGCAAAATTCCCTAATCTGCCGGTGCTGCGGACATACATTACCAAGCTGTCTTCTTAACTGCAAGGACACGATCTGGCATACTGGAGGTGATGGCTGGTTGCTTTGATGCCCCGTCGTGGTGATGATAATGTCGCGAGTATAGCCCGAAACAAATTATCCTGGTCTGGTTGTTCCAGGCTAAAGACTTCCTAGCAACACAAATGCGCCTCTGAGGGAAACTAAGAAGGCTCGCGATTTTAACAAGCGAAGTCACACAGTAACTCCGATACTGTCAACTTTAGCCAAAACTGCTCAAGACGGACAACACAGGCCGCTCGTACGCGGAACGCTCAATTGCCAACTGTACTCGGAAAGTTACGTTGAAGTCGAAACTTCAGCAACTTCGTCAAACAGTTACAATTAAATGAAAGTATATTAGACAGTCAACGGAAGGCAGGCTGTCCAGAGCAGCGACAGCTCAGTCTTGTAACCTACTCCGACCGAAAGGCGAGAGCCGACCCTCTCAAGAGCGCCCGTACAAGCCGAACACAGAACATTCCCGCCCCCACGACAGTGGCCGTGGTTAAAATATGCCAATCAGCAACTCGAAAACCGGCGGAAAATTCCACTCTATTGCCGAAACACTACTATTCCACCAATGGAGATACTTGGCGCCAATTTCTGCGTCGATTTTGCTACGTCACGGAGCGGTCCCCTGAGCAAGCCAATCACAGTTACGATTTTGTAGAAAACGTGGGAATTTGCCCGCCAAGACTGCCTAGGAACACAAGTGATTCCCACGCCTCGCTGGAAGCCCGTCAGAATGTGTTTTCACTAAGTTTCTGTGAAGTAACGGAATCTCTAGCCCCAGCCGCTCCTTCAGGCCCCTGTGGGTGTGTCGCTCCCGCTCTTAAGACAATGTCGGCGTCTGGATAGCATCCACTCGGCTCCCTCACACCCGTCGGCTTAACCCTTTCAAGCTCAGCAGAACCCGGTCACCAGACCACCCGGGTGACGAGAGACGCTGCGTGGGAAGTCCGCGTGGGAAGCAATAGCAATTTTTCACCACATCCAATTAGAGAGGTAAATATTCATATCTTCTGAGTTCTCAATACGAGCCTTGTAATGACAATACTCGGCCATACTTCCCCAAATCGAATTACTCAGAGTAAGATATAAATATGAGAGGGGGCAAGTCACTGTGTGCATCTAAAGGCATGCCACCTCTCAAGGGACATCTCACTTTTAGTGTTACGATGGGAACTATGCGAAAAAATAGTGTGAGGTACATAGAATGGGATACGTATTAGTCATTCATTACCTGTATGTACCTTCCTTTCCCTAATAAAAAGTAGGAGCAAAGACTTTCTTATTTGCCCTCGTACAAACCTAACCACACAATCACAGACTTTCGGAAATAAATCATCCACAAAATACCAAAGACTGCAAGAGCCAAGAAGTGCGAGAAATGTCGCACAATCAACAGCTCAAGCATACAAGTCGCTCACGAGGATGATATACGGAAGAATGGAAATTAAAACTGAGGATCTGCTTGATGACGATCACTGTGGCTTTAGGAAATGTAAAGGTGAAACGTCCCCTTAGAAAAGTTATACATGACTGTGCTTAAACTGACACACAATATTTTTAGCGCAACGCAATCTGACTTTCAAAAATCTCTACAAAAGAATGGCCCTCACTATCATTAACCTATACCTTTCTCAAATCACTTACCTCACAAAAATCTTCGTTACTCGAACTACTGCAATACAGCGAGCGCAACTACTGCCAGCTAAATAAAAGATTCAAACTACTGATAGGCATAGTTAGCAAATGAAAGATTTTGATACAGAACAAACAATGTATTTACCTTAATAGTGTTCAAAAGTCATAATATACACTCCTGGAAATGGAAAAAAGAACACATTGACACCGGTGTGTCAGACCCACCATACTTGCTCCGGACACTGCGAGAGGGCTGTACAAGCAATGATCACACGCACGGCACAGCGGACACACCAGGAACCGCGGTGTTGGCCGTCGAATGGCGCTAGCTGCGCAGCATTTGTGCACCGCCGCCGTCAGTGTCAGCCAGTTTGCCGTGGCATACGGAGCTCCATCGCAGTCTTTAACACTGGTAGCATGCCGCGACAGAGTGGACGTGAACCGTATGTGCAGTTGACGGACTTTGAGCGAGGGCGTATAGTGGGCATGCGGGAGGCCGGGTGGACGTACCGCCGAATTGCTCAACACGTGGGGCGTGAGGTCTCCACAGCACATCGATGTTGTCGCCAGTGGTCGGCGGAAGGTGCACGTGCCCGTCGACCTGGGACCGGACCGCAGCGACGCACGGATGCACGCCAAGACCGTAGGATCCTACGCAGTGCCGTAGGGGACCGCACCGCCACTTCCCAGCAAATTAGGGACACTGTTGCTCCTGGGGTATCGGCGAGGACCATTCGCAACCGTCTCCATGAAGCTGGGCTACGGTCCCGCACACCGTTAGGCCGTCTTCCGCTCACGCCCCAACATCGTGCAGCCCGCCTCCAGTGGTGTCGCGACAGGCGTGAATGGAGGGACGAATGGAGACGTGTCGTCTTCAGCGATGAGAGCCGCTTCTGCCTTGGTGCCAATGATGGGCGTATGCGTGTTTGGCGCCGTGCAGGTGAGCGCCACAATCAGGACTGCATACGACCGAGGCACACAGGGCCAACACCCGGCATCACGGTGTGGGGAGCGATCTCCTACACTGGCCGTACACCACTGGTGATCGTCGAGGGGACACTGAATAGTGCACGGTACATCCAAACCGTCATCGAACCCATCGTTCTACCATTCCTAGACCGGCAAGGGAACTTGCTGTTCCAACAGGACAATGCACGTCCGCATGTATCCCGTGCCACCCAATGTGCTCTAGAAGGTGTAAGTCAACTACCCTGGCCAGCAAGATCTCCGGATCTGTCCCCCATTGAGCATGTTTGGGACTGGATGAAGCGTCGTCTCACGCGGTCTGCACGTCCAGCACGAACGCTGGTCCAACTGAGGCGCCAGGTGGAAATGGCATGGCAAGCCGTTCCACAGGACTACATCCAGCATCTCTACGATCGTCTCCATGGGAGAATAGCAGCCTGCATTGCTGCGAAAGGTGGATATACACTGTACTAGTGCCGACATTGTGCATGCTCTGTTGCCTGTGTCTATTTGCCTGTGGTTCTGTCAGTGTGATCATGTGATGTATCTGACCCCAGGAATGTGTCAATAAAGTTTCCCCTTCCTGGGACAATGAATTCACGGTGTTCTTATTTCAATTTCCAGGAGTGTATATAGCAGTTCATGACATCCAGTCTTACAAATTTACTGTCTCTGTCCAGATCATCCGCTCTCAAAACTCCGCCATTTCTCTTCCCACATCCACCACTGCGCAACGCTACGCGCTGTTAAAAGCCAACTTCCCAGCTCTACAATAGCGACAATTGCATTTCATATAGAGCGCTACGTGGCGTTACCAATAAAAAAACCTAAACAGCCTACTTACAAAGGCACGAGAGAGGCAGTTCTGACGTTGCTGTTGAAAATGGAAGCAAGACTAAAGAAAAATCAAGACGCGTTCATTGGATTTGTCAACCTGGAAAAAGCGTTCGACAGTGTCAAATGGTGCAACTTGTTCCATATTCTGAGAAAAAAATAAGCGGTAAACTTTAGGGAAAGATGGGTAATACACAGTGTGTATAAGAACCAAGAGGGAACAATAAGACCGGAACACGAAACACAGGGATAAAGTCTTTCGCTTGTAGCCGTCAATCTATACATCGAAGAAGCAACGTCGGAAGTAAAAGAAAGGGTCAAGAGTTGGATTAAAATTAAAGGGGAAATGATATCAATGATAAGATTCGCTGATGACACTGTTATCATTAGTGAAAGTGAAGAAGAATTACAGGATATGTCGTAAGAAATTAACAGTCTAAGGAGTACAGAATATGGACTGAGAATAAATCGAAGAAAGACGAAAGTAATGAGAAGTAGCAGAAACGATAAGAGAAAGAAGCTCATCATCAGAATTGGAGATCACGAAGCTGACGAAATTAGGCCTAAGGAATTCCGCTACCCGGGCAGCAAAATAAACCACGACGGACGGAGCAAGCACGACATCAAAAGCAGGCTACCACTGGCAAAGATGGTAATGTTGGCCAAGAGATGCCTATTAATACCAAACACAGGCAATAATGCGAGGAAGAAATTCCTGAGAATGCACGGTTGCAGCACAGCATTGTATGGTAGTGACACGTGGAGTGTTGTAATACCTGAACAGAAGAGAATCGAAGCATTTGAGATGTGTTGTTAAGAAGGTTGAAAATGAGGTGGGGTGATAAGGTAAGGAATGAGGAGGTTCTCCACAGAATCGGCAAGGAAGGGAATATGTGGAACATACTGACAAGAAGAATGGACAGGATCATAGGAAATCTGTTAACACATTAGGGAATAACTTCCATGGTACTAGAAGGAGCTGTGGAGGGTAAACTGATGATGACTCAAAAAACTGGTTCATCGTTTCGTGTGTTTTCAGTTATATTTATTCTAGAGCAAATATAGGTATTTATTTTAAAATGTGTGGACGGCCCTTTTTTTTCTTTCAGTTCTCAGGACTGTAAAGAGAAAAAGAGAATAACTTCTTTGTCTCAATTGACTATTCGAGGCATCTGAATTGCAGCGCCCCTGCCGCTTGATTCCTGTCCTGTGTCTCGTTCGTCAAGAGAATAACATCCACTATGAATTTCGCTTTGGTCATTAATAAACAGTATTATCTTTCCTTACTCCTGCACTTTCTTGCTATAGATTTTTTTTTTCGCAAAGAAGCCAGTCCAGCGTTAGGTGCCTAACTGCACAGCAAACAGCTGTCACAACATGCAAAGCTTCACCGCTGATGTGTAAACGGAAACGACCACTCCTGACTGTTGTTGTTGTTGTGGTCTTCAGTCCTGAGACTGGTTTGATGCAGCTCTCCATGCTACTCTATCCTGTGCAAGCTTCTTCATCTCCCAGTACCTACTGCAACCTACATCCTTCTGAATCTGCTTATTGTATTCATCTCTTGGTCTCCACCTACGATTTTTACCCTCCACGATGCCCTCCAATACTAAATTGGTGATCCCTTGATGCCTCAGAACATGTCCTACCAACCGATCCCTTCTTCTGGTCAAGTTGTGCCACAAACTCCTCTTCTCCCCAATCCTATTCAGTACCTCCTCATTAGTTATGTGATCTACCCATCTAATCTTCAGCATTCTTCTGTAGCACCACATTTCGAAAGCTTCTATTCTCTTCTTGTCCAAACTATTTACCGTCCATGTTTCACTTCCATACATGGCTACACTCCATACAAATACTTTCAGAAATGACTTCCTGACACTTAAATCTATACTCGATGTTAACAAATTTCTCTTCTCCGGAAACGCTTTCCTTGCCATTGCCAGTCTACATTTTATATCCTCTCTACTTCGACCATCATCGGTTATTTTGCTCCCCAAATAGCAAAACTCCTTTACTACTTTAAGTGTCTCATTTCCTAATCTAATACCCTCAACATCACCCGACTTAATTCGACTACATTCCATTATCCTCGTTTTGCTTTTGTTGATGTTCATCTTATATCCTCCCTTCAAGACACCATCCATTCCGTTCAACTGCTCTTCCAAGTCCTTTGCTGTCTCTGACAGAATTACAATGTCGTCGGCGTCCCTCAAAGTTTTTACTTCTTCTCCATGAATTTTAATACCTACTCCGAATTTTTCTTTTGTTTCCTTTACTGCTTGCTCAATATACAGATTGAATAACATCGTGGAGAGGCTACAACCCTGTCTTACTCCCTTCCCAACCGCTGCTTCCCTTTCATGTCCCTCGACTCTTATAACTGCCATCTGGTTTCTGTACAAATTGTAAATAGCCTTTCGCTCCCTGTATTTTACCCCTGCCACCTTTAGAATTTGAAAGAGAGTATTCCAGTCAACATTGTCAAAAGCTTTCTCTAAGTCTACAAATGCTAGAAACGTAGGTTTGCCTTTCCTTAATCTTTCTTCTAAGGTAAGTCGTAAGGTCAGTATTGCCTCACGTGTTCCAGTATTTCTACGGAATCCAAACTGATCTTCCCTGAGGCCGGCTTCTACTAGTTTTTCCATTCGTCTGTAAAGAATTCGTGTTAGTATTTTGCAGCTGTGGCTTATTAAACTGATTGTCCCGTAATTTTCACATCTGTCAACACCTGCTTTCTTTGGGATTGGAATTATTATATTCTTCTTGAAGTCTGAGGGTATTTCACCTGTTTCATACATCTTGCTCACCAGATGGTAGAGTTTTGTCAGGACTGGCTCTCCCATCAGTAGTTCCAATGGAATGTTGTCTACTCCGGGGGCCTTGTTTCGACTCTGGTCTTTCAGTGCTCTGTCAAACTCTTCACGCAGTATCGTATCTCCCATTTCATCTTCATCCTCTTCCATTTCCATAATATTGTCCTCAAGTACATCGCCCTTGTATAGACCCCAGACTCCTGACTAGAGTTGTAAAACTACCGTAGGCTACCGTAGACTTACATATCACGCGTAGGTTTGGTCAGTTAACGTCGTACCCGAATGACGTGGGCGTTGGGTGATTTCCTAACTTATTGGCTGCTATCAAATAACGATCGCTTGCTTCACATATGCGATCAGTGTCTTGCTGGATGCACCTAAAAACCGGAAGCGTTGAACCATCTGAGGATATACCCATGTATCCTGAAATTTCATTCAGGCTGTGGTGTCACCGCCAGGCACCACACTTGCTACGTGGTGGCCTTTAAATCGGTCGCGGTCCGTTAGTATACGTCGCACCCGCGTGTCGTCACTATCAGTGATTGCAGACCGAGCGCCGCCACACGGCAGGTCTAGTCTAGAGAGACTCCCTAGCACTCGCCCCAGTTGTACAGCCTACTTTGCTAGCGATGGTTCACCGTCTACATACGCTCTCATTTGCACAGACGACAGTTTAGCATAGCCTTCAGCTACGTCATTTGCTACGACCTAGCAAGGCGCCGTATTCAGTTACTATAATTACTATCTTCAGGAATGTATTCTTAACAGATAATATTGTGAATCATGTACCGTCAAGAGCGACGTTCATCATTAATGGATTAAAGTTAAGTATCAAATTAATTACGTCCGCTTTCTGAATTCTCATTCCTTGTCATGTTCCAGACCTCACGTCAGTATAGTTCTTCCCTCTTGACGCCAGCCTGCGTGAGCTACAACGCGTGCATTCCGGCCTCCACTGGTAACACGGTGTTGGCTCTTCTGCTAACACAAAACAGGCTTTATCCGAAAATTGTAGATTTGTAACGTGCAACGCACGGGTAGTGTAGTAAGAATAAAGAAAGCAATACATATTTATCGTATAGCGCTATAAAATGCTGTCCCTCCACAAAAAACGTAAAATAAAGAAAAAAGCAAAACAGAAATGTACCCAACATCGTTTCAGTACTTCGTCGAACTCACATGATACATGTTCCTGTTATTGATAAACAACTTTAGCATTCATCAGTAACAACATCCAACTCTTGCCTTTTATAATGGTGAAGAACGTTCTATTGAGTACAAAATAACAATAGTTATATACATTTTTGTATGTTTGTGGGTGTAAACTGTATTTGCATCACTGTGACACAAAAGTGCGGAAGTTACCGGATCAATAAATTTTTATTATTTATTAAATGCAATTTATGTTATGCAACTATGTAGAACACACAATGGACTAACGCTGAATGACGGGCGCTTTTAATTAAAAAAAAAAAGAAAAACTGGAAGTCGTCGGTTGCCATTTTCTCTCTTACGAATTAATTTGTTTCAACGCCAGGAGCGCTGCAACAGACACATATTGTAAAATGACCTTTTTGTAAATAATACTATGAATATCTATATATGTGTTTGGAGAGAGAGAGAGAGAGATTGATTTTTGATTGAGACTTTTACTTTAAGTCGTACCTGGTGCCCGAATTCTGGTTGCTGCCTCCTTGAATGATCAGCTTCTGCCCCAGTTGTTGGCGTATTGCAATTTGGAGGAAGTTATTGTTCGTTAAGGTTTAAAATACGACTCTGTTAGTTACTTGGCCGTATTGCGGATAGCTTTGAGCCCAAGTTTTCGTAGCTTTTCATACCTAAGGGACCACTGTTGTAAGTCAGAAAGATCAAACAGCAATCTGCTTTTCGTGAGAAAAGGAGGTTGCTAGACACACAAACTTCCTTCAAACTACACGCCCTGCTACATCAGAATTGGTCAGTGGAGTTGAGCACCATACTATTGTACAAGAACATAAGCCAATTACTGTAATTAAGAAATTACGGGAGGTTGTTACTTATTGAATGAAAACTATAGAGAATGCTTTTCTTTTCCTGTATTTTAGTGAATTTTGTACACTTACAATACTGTCAATTAATAGACGGCGACGACAATGAAGTTCACCTCCTTTTCCCGAAACAAAATATTTCTATTCTTCACTTCCAGAAAATTTGCATACCCTTACACATACATCACTCGATTTTATCACTAAAATATCAATTTTCATTAAATGTAACAATACGTTCTGAGCGACGGCCTAGCAACACGTCCTCTTTCCACAAGATACAGATTATGTCCTTTTTTAAAATAAAATCAATTTTATTTTATTTTATTTTATTTTATTTTTTTGAGTCCATACTCAAAGATTCTCTAATACTATCGTTGCGGGGATTGCACGCTAAAGAGTTTCTTGCTGTCCAGCTGCGCTTCACTTCACTTCAAGTACTTTTTGAATCGCATTTACATTTTCGGTATTTACATAAATTACTGAGCTTCTCAGAATAAAATCAGGCACAAATTACACTCCTGGAAATTGAAATAAGAACACCGTGAATTCATTGTCCCAGGAAGGGGAAACTTTATTGACACATTCCTGGGGTCAGATACATCACATGATCACACTGACAGAACCACAGGCACATAGACACAGGCAACAGAGTATGCACAATGTCGGCACTAGTACAGTGTATATCCACCTTTCGCAGCAATGCAGGCTGCTATTCTCCCATGGAGACGATCGTAGAGATGCTGGATGTAGTCCTGTGGAACGGCTTGCCATGCCATTTCCACCTGGCGCCTCAGTTGGACCAGCGTTCGTGCTGGACGTGCAGACCGCGTGAGACGACGCTTCATCCAGTCCCAAACATGCTCAATGGGGGACAGATCCGGAGATCTTGCTGCACACCTTCTAGAGCACGTTGGGTGGCACGGGATACATGCGGACGTGCATTGTCCTGTTGGAACAGCAAGTTCCCTTGCCGGTCGAGGAATGGTAAAACGATGGGTTCGATGACGGTTTGGATGTACCGTGCACTATTCAGTGTCCCCTCGACGATCACCAGTGGTGTACGGCCAGTGTAGGAGATCGCTCCCCACACCATGATGCCGGGTGTTGGCCCTGTGTGCCTCGGTCGTATGCAGTCCTGATTGTGGCGCTCACCTGCACGGCGCCAAATACGCATACGACCATCATTGGCACCAAGGCAGAAGCGACTCTCATCGCTGAAGACGACACGTCTCCATTCGTCCCTCCATTCACGCCTGTCGCGACACCACTGGAGGCGGGCTGCACGATGTTGGGGCGTGAGCGGAAGACGGCCTAACGGTGTGCGGGACCGTAGCCCAGCTTCATGGAGACGGTTGCGAATGGTCCTCGCCGATACCCCAGGAGCAACAGTGTCCCTAATTTGCTGGGAAG
The DNA here is from genome assembly GCF_023898315.1 of Schistocerca nitens. NCBI lineage: Eukaryota > Metazoa > Arthropoda > Insecta > Orthoptera > Acrididae > Schistocerca > Schistocerca nitens. The sequence goes on from NC_064623.1 coordinate 186,314,086, forward strand.
TGGCGGTGCGGTCCCCTACGGCACTGCGTAGGATCCTACGGTCTTGGCGTGCATCCGTGCGTCGCTGCGGTCCGGTCCCAGGTCGACGGGCACGTGCACCTTCCGCCGACCACTGGCGACAACATCGATGTACTGTGGAGACCTCACGCCCCACGCGTTGAGCAATTCGGCGGTACGTCCACCCGGCCTCCCGCATGCCCACTATACGCCCTCACTCAAAGTCCGTCAACTGCACATACGGTTCACGTCCACGCTGTCGCGGCATGCTACCAGTGTTAAAGACTGCGATGGAGCTCCGTATGCCACGGCAAACTGGCTGACACTGACGGCGGCGGTGCACAAATGCTGCGCAGCTAGCGCCATTCGACGGCCAACAGCGCGGTTCCTGGTGTGTCCGCTGTGCCGTGCGTGTGATCATTGCTTGTACAGCCCTCTCGCAGTGTCCTGAGCAAGTATGGTGGGTCTGACACACCGGTGTCAATGTGTTCCTTTTTCCATTTCCAGGAGTGTAGTTAAAGAAAAACAGCAGTGAGGCACACATAACATTACAACATGCCTCGAGTAGTCAACCGAGACAAAGAAGCTGATCGTGTAAAACTGACTTTCCTCTTCACTGTCGCAGTGTTCCACATCGATACTCGATCGAAGTCGCAGTAGCGTACATTTGTTTTTCGAGGAGTTGAGTGGTTGCAGACTGGTGCTAGGGAGGGAGAGAGAGAGAGAGAGAGAGAGAGAGAGAGAGAGAGTGAGAGAGAGAGAGCAGCGGGCGGGGAATCCCCGCCTTTGCGCGACATGTGCGGCTCTGAGCGTCGGCCGACTGGGGGTGGATAGGCGAGCAGCCACCGCCCCCGGCCGCGTCGCACCAGGGGGTTGCTGCGCATCTGTCGCACTGCTGACAGGGGGCGGCGCCCCGGGGGCGGCGGTCCGGGGGCGGCAGCCGCGGCGATGCAAATCTCTGACCCACCCCCGACCCGGGCACCGCTCCCTGCTGTGGACCACAAGGCGACATCCGGGCCTCGGCACACCTCCTGATGGCTTCGTCTCACCTTGCAACGGATAGCGTCATATTTCTGCTGCACGCACCCAATTTTTTTCTTATAGCTCGTTAATACTGGCCACAAAATCGCATATTCTCGACAGTATAGCTCGGCATTGTCTCCGGGCAACGATTTCCGACAACATTGCCTGCCACACGAATTACATCCTTCTGTTCGGCAAAATTACTAGTCGTAAACAGTTTTAAGTAAGATCGTGGGCGGCTTAATCAATATAAAAATGTATTTGACAAGAAACAAAAACATAGACATACATCATGTACGAAAATTCAATTACAATTAACAACACGTCCTGTCACCCCAAGTGTCTCGGAGGCGAGCTTGAAACTAGTTTTCCCCTGTATCCACGTGGGAGAGACCCAGCTACGTTGAATTTGCTTTTTCAGCTGTTTCAAAGTGAACATTCTTTAGTACCTGCACACCTTTCTCCTTTTTCCAGTTGCTGCAACACCTGCTACGGTGCTTCGGATCATTGCCCTCCTGCCCTTTTCAGTCTCTATTTTTGTCGATGAACCAGTCTGGCATTCAGCATCAAACATCTTTGATAAACGGGACGCCTAAGCTGGACTCATGTCTCTCCTGTTTACGTTAGTCACAAATTCAAAGTAAAGTGATTGTTTATGGTATTGCGTGAGAGAAAAGTTTCCCTCTGTTCTGTGAAAGAACTAAGGCGATATCTTTCACCATCTGCATGTAGTGCCGATCATCGTCTTACTTCACAGACTGAACGTCTGCGTCCACGTGGTTGCCCTGCAGTTCACAGCTAGGTGGTTGGCAGAGGCTTCACATAACGATTTTCAGACTATTTCTTCCACCTGAAGTAAACAGCAGTACGCCTTCAACCATCAATTTTGACTCTATATTACCGGTTTCGATGTAAGCCCACATTACATCGTCATCGGGATCCTGTATAAACAATACAACCAACTGTAACAATGAACAGTAATGAAGAGGACAATTATCTGATGATGAACAGCCCATAGTTTGGGACATGCAAATGTTGTCAACGTGTCATGTAACAGGTAGGTAAAAATCGACTAAAATAATAGGGAAGTTAACTGAAAATAACTGTCAAAAATACAGGACGTTCCATTTTTTCGGTCACTGGAGAAGGGGTGGCGGTTATCGCTGAAACAACCATTGATTTTTCTATCAACACCAATTTAACCTGAATGCTGAGCCTGCTCAAAATTGCTAGTTTCTGAAATAATCAGTTTTCTGATTTTTACGCCTTATATTTTCTTCAATAAACGTACAAATCGAACAAAAATTGAAAATACAATGTAAACTTTCACGGCCGGTGTTGTCTTTACTTAAAACTTCCGGGCTGATAGGCCGTGGTCGAAGTATAAAACTGTCTCCTAACGTTTCGTCTCCGACTGCGGGAGACATCTTCGGAGGTAAAGCGGCGAACTGCGAAGAGGACTCGAGGAGGCGCTGATTATATAGGCAGTACAGAGGGCGCCACTGTCGATCACGTGGCGTCGGCTATGAGATTGTCTCTGGTAATGCCAACATTCTCGATTGAAAGTAATCGATCGTCACGCTTGCGGTGCAACGCTGACATCCAAATTTTATCCAGTTTAACACCTTCGTCTTTCCTGTTAAAATTATTACGATGTTTATCAATCTCGATAGCTTCTATATACAAGCGTGCATAATAATACGAGGTTTTTGATATGACGCTCGTCTCGCTGAATTTTATTTCATGATCACCTTCCTGGTAAACATGTTCCGCTACGGCCGATTTATCCGTGTGACCTAGGCGGCAATTCCTCTTATGTTCGACAAGACGGGTGTTCACACTTCTCTTTGTAGTACCGATGTAAACCTGTCCACAACTACAAGGAATTTTATATACCCCCGGTGTAGCCAAAGGGTGCCGTGCATCTTTTGCTGACCTTAAAAATTCTTTTATTTTCCTAGTAGGTCTGAAAATAGTTTCCACCCCATACTTGCCTAAAACTTTCCCAATACGATCTGTGACCTTGCTAATGAACGGAAGAAAAACTTTGCCCATGGACGACTGTTTGCCCATTCCTTGCAATTGAACTTCCTGGATGTGTCTGTGATTAAACGACCGGACGGAACGTTGGGCCATAAGGTGTATAGAAAGCCCACACATACTGATCGTTATCTACACAATGATTCAAACCACCACCCTAGACAAAAAAGAGGTGTAATGGAAACATTGGTAGACAGGGCGCACAAACTTTGTGAACCTGTTTATTTAAAAGATGAGATTGAACATCTACGGTCAGCTTTCGTGAAGAATGGCTTTTCTAGCAAGGATATAGATCGAGCACTTCGCTCTAGGCAGAGAATCAGGAGTAACGACGAACAACAGTCGTCCATGGGCAAAGTTTTTCTTCCGTTCATTAGCAAGGTCACAGATCGTATTGGGAAAGTTTTAGGCAAGTATGGGGTGGAAACTATTTTCAGACCTACTAGGAAAATAAAAGAATTTTTAAGGTCAGCAAAAGATGCACGGCACCCTTTGGCTACACCGGGGGTATATAAAATTCCTTGTAGTTGTGGACAGGTTTACATCGGTACTACAAAGAGAAGTGTGAACACCCGTCTTGTCGAACATAAGAGGAATTGCCGCCTAGGTCACACGGATAAATCGGCCGTAGCGGAACATGTTTACCAGGAAGGTGATCATGAAATAAAATTCAGCGAGACGAGCGTCATATCAAAAACCTCGTATTATTATGCACGCTTGTATATAGAGGCTATCGAGATTGATAAACATCGTAATAATTTTAACAGGAAAGACGAAGGTGTTAAACTGGATAAAATTTGGATGTCAGCGTTGCACCGCAAGCGTGACGATCGATTACTTTCAATCGAGAATGTTGGCATTACCAGAGACAATCTCATAGCCGACGCCACGTGATCGACAGTGGCGCCCTCTGTACTGCCTATATAATCAGCGCCTCCTCGAGTCCTCTTCGCAGTTCGCCGCTTTACCTCCGAAGATGTCTCCCGCAGTCGGAGACGAAACGTTAGGAGACAGTTTTATACTTCGACCACGGCCTATCAGCCCGGAAGTTTTAAGTAAAGAAAAAATTGAAAAATTTTTAATCCATCGGCTTCGATATACATGGAATCAAAAAATAAACAGGCGAATAAAAGAAATCTTAGTCCGTCCAGTTTTCGTTGCTTTTCTCGTAAAGTGATAAGTTATTTAATACTAGAATCTCCAGCATCCATTGTAATTATTTGAAACTCTGCCCAAAAATAATTTTGTAATCGAGGACCACACCACTTTTGGGCATTATGATTAGTCAGTCCCAAACAGGAAAAACTGAGGTTAATTTTTAAGTTTTCAAAAGCTACAGGCAATTAGATTCATATTACGTAGACATTAACAGAGCAACTACTTTCTATTGTTATTGTAAAGTATGAATAATTTCTTGAGTTTCAAGTTCCCTTTTTATAAGATGTCGCAAATTTCTTATGACTCCTTCTATTTTTGAAAATTTGTGTTAAGTTTCTATGGTAGCAAACTGCTGAGGTCATCGGTCCCTAGGGTTACACACAACTTGCTCTAACTTAAACTAACTTACGCTACAGACAACACACATACCTATGCCCAAAGGAGGACTTGAATCTCTGCCGGGATCAGTCTAATTAGCATAACGAAGTATGACAAAGCAAAGATGATGTGCTTTACAGAAATGCTGAATATGTACACCATCATTCCTCAACAATAGCTGTAGTCGAGGAATAATGTTGTGAACAGCACTGTAAAGCATGTCCAGAGTTATGGTGAGGCATCGGCCTCGGATGTTGTCTTTCAGCTTCGCTAGAGATGTCGGTCGATCACGATACACTTGCGACTTCAGGTAACCCCAAAGCCAATAATCGCACGGACTGAGGTCTGGGGACATGGGAGGCCAAGCATGACCAAAGTGGCGGCTGAGCAGACGGTCATCACCAAACGACGCACGCAAGAGATCTTTCACGCGTCTAGCAATATGGGGTGGAGCACCATCCAGCATAAACATCGTACGTTCCAGCAGGTGTTTATCAGCCAGGCTGGGGATGATGCGATTCTGTAACATATCGGCGTACCTCTCACCCGTCACGGTAGCAGTTACAGAACCAGAATCACGCATTTCCTCGAAGAGAAAAAAGGCCCGATAACGGTAGATGTGGTAAATCCAACCCATACCGTGACTTTCTCGTCGTGCAATGGAGTTTCCACGACAGTTCTGGATTTTCGGTAGCCCAAATTCTGCAGTTGTGGGCGTTGACAGACCCTCTGAGCGTGAAATGAGCTTCGTCGGTCCACAACACGTTACTCAACCAATCGTCATCTTCCGTCATCTTTCTAAACGCCCACACCGCAAATGCCCTCCGCTTCACTAGATCGCCAGGTAACAGTTCGTGATGCCGATGGATTTTGTACGGATAGCATCGGAGGGCACGCCTAAGTGCCAAGCAAACAGTAGTGTATGGAATGCCGGTGCGACGTGCGACTGCACGAGCGCTGACTTCCCCGTTCATAGACGAACCCGCTACAGTCTCCATTTCTTCCTGAACTGTCTCAGCATCATTACGCCTTGTGCTCGGTCGGCCACTACGGGGTCTATCGTCTAAACAACCCGTGGCTTCGAACTTCGAAATCATTCTCGCCACAGCTGCATTTGTCAACGGACCTTTACCCGTTCGAATCCCCTTCCTATGGCGATAGGATCGTAACGCTGAACTAGCACATTGCCCATTCTGATAATACAACTTCACTAAAAGCGCCTTTTCAGGTAACGTCAACATGCTGCGACTGCTGGCGCATCTGATTCTCTCTCTCATTACAGCTCCTTTTATACACGATTGTCATGCGCAGTCATTGACGTTTTGCTGTCCAGCGCCATCTGTCGGACATTTTGTGAACTTTGATTTTTTTTTGTTCTAATAATACCCCATGTCATTCCAAGCATGTGTGTCAATTTTTACCTCTCTGTCTACATTATTCCGTGGTTTATTAAGTTTTCAAATTTATACTGACTTTTTAATCACCCGGTACTTCCAGACTGGGGATAGTGCTTTTCTGTAATACAACTGACGCTCGACAAAAGCGAGAAACTACCATACAGACGAGATGGTACAAGTTTCGCTCACTACATGAACACGCGTACCATCGAATAGGACGTGCCACGTGGTAACTGTATTGTCTCAGCAGTGATGTATCAGTTCTTATGCGATGTGTTTGTTGCTCGTTTCTGTCGACATTCTAATTAAAAAAGGACTGATCTCTTTTACCATTTTCTGTAATACCACAATATTTCAAAGCAGTGGAAATTTTACGCATAAAAATTACTCGTTAAAAATAATACAAACCAAATGCTAGAGCTCTGCCGCTATGGCTAAATGATATTTCTCCTTCTTTAGCTGGTTATTAGTACAAAATGAGATTTTCCAAAGGGTTATGTGAAGATGTGAAGGTCAAGGACAGTCTGCTAGAAGAGGTCAGTGAATATGTCTACCTTGGCCAGATTATAAATATGAAGGGAGACATAAGGCCAGGCATCTATCGCCCCACAAGCTTGGCTGGCAAGCATATTTGGGAAGAATTCAAAAGTGTTCAGATCAAAAATGCCAGTAAATTTGAAGAAAGCAGTATTTCATCAATGCATTCTTCCTGTGATGACGTATGGCTGCGAGACATGGACACTGAACTCATTTACAAAAGGGAAACTAAGGACAGCACAGAGAGCCATGGAGAGATCAATGCTGGGCTATACAAGAAAGGACAGGAAAAGGGCAGATGACATCCGGTCTGTGACGAAGGTTAATGACATCTTAGAGACAGTAGGTTCCTTGAAATGGCAGTGGGCTGGCCATGTCGCAAGAAGAAAAGACAACAGATGGACGAAGCTAGTACTGGAGTCCGAGGGAGCACCGGAGGCCTAGAGGAAGACCACCAGACAGATGGGACAAAGACATCTAGAAGATCGCTGGTAACACCTGGCAGAGAACTGCCCAAGACCGCCCCACTTACAGAAGAATGCTGAAAGCCTACCTGAATCCACGACTCGAAGAGGCCACATCATTTAATGATTGAATTGGCTGATGATGATGATGATGATGATGATGATATGGAAAATGTTTCTTTACACGCAGTTCACGACGTGTTCCGTGACAGACTCGTTAGGAACAATAACCGGCCCATTCCAAGTCCTCATTTAGGCCCGCGAGATTTCAATTTGTATGGAGCAGTGAAGAATAAAATGTACACAAGAAATCCGAAAACGTTACAGGAACGTGAGTCAATTAATTCGATTTCTCAAAGGGGATAATTTCTTGAGTAGACGCCACAAATGAGTGGAAAACAATGCCAGGCAGTTCTAGCATATCCTTGCATGACATGCGTGCATATAAAATTTATTTTCATGTATTTTAAATTTAGAACTGCGGTAGTAGATGGGGGCACGGCATTTCATTCCCCGGACAATGGAGCGCTCGCAGCCCGCAATCCATTACGCCATGCATGTGGTTGTCAGATAAATGGAACTCCCAGTAAATTCATTAATTGAATAAACCATGTGTGCGCACGCAGGTACCAAATCAAGCTGAAATTGTTTGTACATAGAGTGACTAATCCATGTGGGGGGAATAACAACATTACATCAAACACAGGGTGGTCGGAAATTCCCGTTACAAACTTGTAGGACATGTAGAGGGTAGTGAGTACATAACAATTTGAATAGGAGCCCATGTCCGGAAACGTTCAATGCAGATGATTATCTCATCCAAACCCACGTGAGGAATGTACTTAGGCGTGACCCAGCACAATTGTTGCAATCCAGACCGCAAAATATTACTGCAGAAGTTTGACCGTTATGGAGTAAGGTGAGTAGCTTAGAATTGGTTCGCCTCTTACTTTAAGAACAGAAAGCAGAAGGTAATTCTCCGCAATATTGAGAGTGGTAGTGATGTTCAGTCCCAGTGGGGTACTGTTAAGTGGGGCGTTCCCCAAGGGTCGGTGCTGGGGCCACTGCTGTTTCTTATTTATATAAATGATATGCCTTCTAGTATTACAGGAAATTCAAAAATATTTCTGTTTGCTGATGACATCAGCTTGGTAGTGATGGATCTTGTGTGTAATATTCAAACAGTATCAAATACTGTAGTTCATGAAATAAGTTCGTGGCATGTGAAAAATAATTTGATGCTAAATCACAGTAAGACTCAGTTTTTACAGTTTCTAACTCCCAATTCAACAAGAACCGATATTTTGGTCAGACAGAACGGGCATATCATAAGCGAGACGTAACAGTTCAAGTTCCTACGCGTTCGGATAGATAGTAAGCTGTTGTGGAAAGCCCATGTTCAGGATCTTGTTTAGAAACTAAATGCTGCTTTATTTACCATTAGAACAGTATTTGAAATAAGTGACAGTTCAACACGAAAAGTAGTCTATTTTCCATATTTTCATACGCTTATGTCGTATGGTATTATTTTTTGGCGTAATTCTTCTGATTCAAAAAGGGTATTTTTGTCTCAAAAACGAGCTGTTCGAGCTATATGTGGTGTAAGTCCGAGAACCTCTTGTCGACCCCTGTTCAATAGTCTGGGAATTCTCACATTGCCCACGCAGTATATATTTTCTTTAATGTCGTTTGTTGTTAGCAATATTAGCTTATTCCGAAGAGTTAGCAGCTTTCACTCAGTTACTACTAGGCAGAAATCAAATCTGCATGTGGAATGCACTTCCTTGACTCTTGTGCAGAAAGGAGTGCAGTATTCTGCTGTATCCATTTTCAATAAGCTACCACAAGAACTCAAAAATCTTAGCAGTAGCCCAAGCACTTTTATGTCCAAACTGAAGAGTTACCTCATAGCTCACTCCTGCTATTCTGTCGAGGAGCTCCTGGAAGAGCTGAAAAATTAAGCAAATTCCAGTGTTACATTGTTGATTTCCTTTATTTAAACTTACGACTTGTCGCCTGAATATGTTTCTTATATTTCATTTTATCTGTTTCTACTATCGTGTTATAATTTCATGTATTGACTCGTTCCATGACCATGGAGACTTCTCCTTAATTTGGTCCCACGGAACAATAAATAAATAAATAAATAAATAAAAAGAATACTGACTCGTCCCGTTATTACTTGCGCATTTGTATTACAACGTACACCTTATCGTTTACATTAGTTGACAACAACAACAAACCAGCATCTACGGCACCAGCCGCAACGTACCGATGCATTACAACAGCGGCTCGATGTGGCGACCACCAACGTTGTTACACACATTGTACCTCCGAAGCATGTTCTGGTACACTCTCTCAATCCCACGCGGTGTCTCTTCAGTGTCTTGTGCAGCGGCCAGAACTCGTACCAGCAGACCTTCCTCTTTCTCTACAGGTTGTAACTTCCCCCTCACTTATCGACCTTAATGACAGTGAAAAATTAAACCGCGTGTACCTAATGGAAATTTGGGAAAAGCAATCGTCACCGAAGTTAATCTGTCGGTAAAGCGGGAGGAAAGCGTTACATCTAAATGAAAGGAAAAATGCAAATGAAACTGGTGGAAATTAATTTTGAAAAGGGGTAAAGTTAATAAAGAAAGTAAATGTGCGGCCGTTACGTTAACAATTAACTAGCGGTAATTAGATATTTGAGATTTGGGGGAAATTACGGTCGCCAGTCCTAAGGACAATTACTATAGTAACTGAAAAAGAAACGTTATTACACATATAATTAGCACTGGAAGTGTGGCAACTGAAGGTTGACCCGTGTAGTGTGAAAACTGAAAGTTTGTCAGAAGTAATAAATTTCGCTACACTCTGACTTAATTTAGCAAAAGAATTAATAAAACCGAAAAATTGAAAGCTAATTTAGTGACTGAAATTAAGAGTGAGCTTTGTTTCTGAAGCATATCGAAATTCAGTAAAATACGGTTAGTCTTGGGCTACCTCAACAATCATTTCAAAAGCTACTTGAATCTACGCAATTTAGAAATAAGAGATTTAACTTTGAACTTGAATCAAATGATTCTGAACAATTAACAATAGTAAAATTTAGTACGTACCAAGCTGAGCTGCAGTCACAGGTAAGCTAAAATATGCTAACAAAACTCGCACTCTTAATTTGTGCTTGTGTAATCTAAATATTGTAGCCAGCTATGAATACTTTAACTGAACTTTGAAATTAAAGCAGTGAAATCGAATGCTACTACTTTAATGCTGGCGTTTGAATTTCAACGACAGTCGGGTTCATCCCGGAAAAGGAAGGGACCCTGCTTGGTAATGCAATTGGGACAATGAGCAACAAAGATTCATGCTAAGTTGCTGTAATTTTGTGATGCAACAATTTTAAAAGCTGAGATCTGCCATACAGTTCTAAAACTTTACGTGCTTCCAGTCTTTCTTGTTGGTTGATTGAAGGTTTGAAGTCGTCGGTCGAGGAGGTGGCGACAGTCACTCATTGTCGGCCGTCGCTGTTGCAGAAGCTGGATGTTGGCGCGCCTTCTTCTCGACACGGTCACGAGGCGAAACGGGCTCTTGATGTGCGCCAGCTAATGCTTCCCGTCCGCGACACCGTGTCAGAAACTATCATAGCAAGTCGAGCGCAATTACATGCTGCCAAACCCTGAAAGCGCAGCAACTCGCGGGAGCGTCACACAACACACCTGCTCCACTGCACCACCCCAGCCAGACTCTCTCTGCTCCCTGCCCGCGCTCCACGCGACAGAGTTAACACTACCAAAGATCCTAAACACTTTCGTTCTTCACACGACCTATCGATATATTCGATCGATAGTATAGTTTTCCCTAGGCCAGACCCAACGTATAAATACAAATAATATTCACAAAACAAACCAATTATACATCGACATAAATGGATATATATACAAATAGTAAAACAATTACAATATACAAAGACACAGAAATGTTATATCTTCAGGTAACAAAATAAGGAAAAAAATTTGCAGTGCAATAGATGGAAATAGGAGGATATGTATTTCCGGCGTTACAAGGTGTCTGATGAATTAGGCTCTTCATACGACCCCACAAGAAGTAGTCCATAGGGGTTAAATCCGGCGATCGTTGCGGGCACGCGGTTGGACCACCACGGCCTATCCCTCTTTCACCACGCCGTCTGTTGAGATGTCTCCGGACAGCCAGTGAAAAGTGAGGTGGTACTCCATCATTCTGAAGCCACATTTGCTGACGGACATTCAATGGCGCAACTTCCAAGAACGGGTCCATTACTTGTCGTAGGAAGACTAATTATGCGGGACCCGTGAGCTTGGATGGAAGGAGGTATGGTCCAACCACATGACCGTCCAGAATACCTGCCCACACGTTAATTCCAAACCTGTCTTGAAATCCCTGAACATGCGAGACATGAGGGTTCTCGTCCGCCCAGACATGGCTATTTCGAGCATTAAGAACACAATCCCTTGTGAACCTACATTCATCTGCGAAGAGAACTCGACGCGGAAACAGGGGCGCGTCGATGTAACGGTGCAGGAACCGTGCGCAGAAGGCGACGCGTTGTGGAAAGTCTGCTGGACCCGTAGCGTGTACCCTTTGTAAGTGGTACGGATGTAACTGTCGCTCATGCAGGACGTCCAAGACGGTGCTGTAACTAACAGCCATTGCAGGTGCAATTCTTCGCGAACTCGTTGACAGGCTATCTTCAATGCGACGCAGTTCGCTCTCTTCAAATTCGGGAGTGTGGCGTCGCCGTGGAGCACCACAGTCCAGCCTCCTCACGGTGAAGGTGCCCGTTTCTCGTAGCCGTTGCGTAACGTGCGCCAACAGTTTGTGCGATGGAGTATGGCGGTGTGGAAAACGTTCGTGATACAGCCGACTAGCAGCTCTTCCGTGACCTGCAGCTCCGCCATACACAAGGAGCATGTCTGTGTATTCCGCAAACGTGTACTGCACCGTGTTTCCTCTATCGGTGATGTACAGGTATTGACTCGGCCTCACTGCAAAGCGGACAATAAGTGACATCTGGGGATCGTTTGACGTAGCACACGTCATCGTGTCTACCCTGTTGCATACCAGGACAGGGAACTCTGAGACGTATCATTTGCCCTAAGCAGACGTTGACGAGGTACACGTCTGAATTGAAACTGTCGTAGAGCGGAAACGATATAATTCCGGACATGGGTTCCTATTCAAAAAGTTTCTACTCACCACATGTCCTAGAAGTTTTTAACGGGAATTTCCGACCACCCTGTATAATAGGACTGAAGGAGGGAAATGAAGTATACAAGAACAAAAATGGTTCAAATGGCTCTGAGAACTATGGGACTCAACTGCTGTGGTCATCAGTCCCCTAGAACTTAGAACTACTTAAACATAACTAACCTAAGGACATCACACACAGCCATGCCCGAGGCAGGATTCGAACCTGCGACCGTAGCAGTCGCACGGTTCCGGACGGCGCGCCTAGAACCGCGAGACCACCGCGGCCGGCCTATACAAGAACAATAAAAGAGTAAACTAAGATGAAGAAGGCAAAGTAGTCATATGAGTTAAAGATGAAAACAATAAATCCGAAAACCGTGTCGGAAAAAAAGACAATCATACACTCCTGGAAACTGAAATAAGAACATCGTGAATTCATTGTCCCAGGAAGGGGAAACTTTATTGACACATTCCTGGGGTCAGATACATCACATGATCACACTGACAGAACCACAGGCACATAGACACAGGCAATAGAGCATGCACAATGCCGGCACTAGTACAGTGTATATCCACCTTTCGCAGCAATGCAGGCTGCTATTCTCCCATGGAGACGATCGTAGAGATGCTGGATGTAGTCCTGTGGAACGGCTTGCCATGCCATTTCCACCTGGCGCCTCAGTTGGACCAGCGTTCGTGCTGGACGTGCAGACCGCGTGAGACGACGCTTCATCCAGTCCCAAACATGCTCAATGGGGGACAGATCCGGAGATCTTGCTGGCCAGGGTAGTTGACGTACACCCTCTAGAGCACGTTGGGTGGCACGGGATACATGCGGACGTGCATTGTCCTGTTGGAACAGCAAGTTCCCTTGCCGGTCTAGGAATGGTAGAACGATGGGTTCGATGACGGTTTGGATGTACCGTGCACTATTCAGTGTCCCCTCGACGATCACCAGTGGTGTACGGCCAGTGTAGGAGATCGCTCCCCACACCATGATGCCGGGTGTTGGCCCTGTGTGCCTCGGTCGTATGCAGTCCTGATTGTGGCGCTCACCTGCACGGCGCCAAACACGCATACGACCATCATTGGCACCAAGGCAGAAGCGACTCTCATCGCTGAAGACGACACGTCTCCATTCGTCCCTCCATTCACGCCTGTCGCGACACCACTGGAGGCGGGCTGCACGATGTTGGGGCGTGAGCGGAAGACGGCCTAACGGTGTGCGGGACCGTAGCCCAGCTTCATGGAGACGGTTGCGAATGGTCCTCGCCGATACCCCAGGAGCAACAGTGTCCCTAATTTGCTGGGAAGTGGCGGTGCGGTCCCCTACGGCACTGCGTAGGATCCTACGGTCTTGGCGTGCATCCGTGCGTCGCTGCGGTCCGGTCCCAGGTCGACGGGCACGTGCACCTTCCGCCGACCACTGGCGACAACATCGATGTACTGTGGAGACCTCACGCCCCACGTGTTGAGCAATTCGGCGGTACGTCCACCCGGCCTCCCGCATGCCCACTATACGCCCTCGCTCAAAGTCCGTCAACTGCACATACGGTTCACGTCCACGCTGTCGCGGCATGCTACCAGTGTTAAAGATTGCGATGGAGCTCCGTATGCCACGGCAAACTGGCTGACAGTGACGGCGGCGGTGCACAAATGCTGCGCAGCTAGCGCCATTCGACGGCCAACAGCGCGGTTCCTGGTGTGTCCGCTGTGCCGTGCGTGTGATCATTGCTTGTACAGCCCTCTCGCAGTGTCCGGAGCAAGTATGGTGGGTCTGACACACCGGTGTCAATGTGTTCTTTTTTCCATTTCCAGGAGTGTATGATCCATTGGCAATATTTAATTGCCCCAAACTACTGTCCATTTATCAGATAATTTTCCTCTTCATTGTTGTTGATTGTTACAATTGATTATATTGTTGTTTACACAGGGACTTTACGGCGATGTAATTTAACATGAAGACCGGTAGCTTAATAAATAGTTCTAAATTTGCGGCTGAAATGTACTGCTATTCACTTCAAATTGACCAGCCGACGTCCAAACCATCTTCCACAAAGATGGGCACACATTTCGCAGATAGTAGCTATATATGCCGTTGAAATTGCATCATTGTACGACGAATAGTTCAGGAGATATGACGTCATATGAATTCAACTGCGTGAAAACAAAAATGCAGGGCGAAATTAGTTGGAGATACCAGTGAAATATGTGTAGAAATACATACATAAAAAAAATTCGAGAGTTGTGGAACCTGTACAGACAACTGGAGTAGAGATCAACACAAATATCATTTCCGCCCTTTTTATTGCTCGTGAAAACCACACATTGCATGTTGTACCACCATACAGCGAGATTTTCAGAGATGGTGGTCCAGATTGCTGTACACACCGGTACCTCTAACACCCAGTAGCACGTCCTCTTGCATTGATGCATGTCTGTATTTGTCGTGGCGTACTGTTCACAAGTTCATCAAGGCACTGTTGGTCCAGATTGTCCCACTCCTCAACGGCGATTCGGCGTAGATCTCTGAGTGGTTGGTGGGTCACTTCGTCCTTAAACAGCCCTTTTCAATCTATCCCAGGCATGTTCAATAGCGTTCATATATGGAGAATATGCTGGCCACACTAGTCTAAAAATGGTTCAAATGGCTCTGAGCACTATGGGACTTAACTTCTAAGGTCATCAGTCCCCTATAACTTAGAAGTACTTAAACCTAACTTAGGCCGGCTGGGATGGCCGAGCGGTTCTAGGCGCTGCAGTCTGGAACCGCGCGACCGCTACGGTCGCAGGTTCGAATCCTGCCTCGGGCATGGATGTCTGTGATGTCCTTAGGTTAGTTAGGTTTAAGTAGTTCTAAGTTCTAGGGGCTGGTGACCTCATAAGTTAAGTCCCATAGTGCTCAGAGCCATTTGAACCATTTTGAACCATCACACACATCCATGCCCGAGGCAGGATTCGAACCTGCGACCGTAGCGGTCGCGCGGTTCCAGACTGTAGCGCCTAGAACCGCTCGGCCCCCAGGCCGGCCCACACTAGCGATGTCGTTATCCTGAAGGAAGTCATTCACAAGATGTGCACGATGGGGACGCGAATTGTTTGTCCATCGAGACGTATGCCTCGCTAATATGCTGCCGATATGGTTGCACTATCGGTCGGAGGATATCATTCACGCATGGCGCCTCCATGACCACCTGCGGCGTACGTTGGCCCCAGATAATGCCACCCCAAAACATCAGAGAACCTCCACTTTACTGCACTAGCTGGACAGTGTGTCTAAGGCGTTCAGCCTGACCGCTTTGCCTCCAAACACGTCTCCGACGATTGTCTGGTTGAAGGCATATGCGACACTCATCGGTGAAGAGAACGTGAGCGGTGAGTGGTGTCGTGGTTGCTAAGATGTACCTCGCCATGGACGCCGGGAGTGAAGCTGTGCATCAAGCAGCCTATTGCGCACAGGTTGAGTCGTAACACGACGTCGTGTGGCTACACGGAAAGCATTATTGAACATCGTGTTGCTGTCGGTGTTCCTCCGAGACATAATCCTTAGGTAGTGGCCATCCACTGCAGTAGTAGCCCTTGGGCGGCCTGAGCGAGACATGTCATCGATAGTTCCTGTCTCTCTGTATCTCCTCCATGTCCGAACTACATTGCTTTGGTTCACTCCGAGACGCCTGGACACTTCCCTAGTTGAGAGCCCTTCCTGGCACAAAGTAACAATCCGGACGCGATGGAACCGCGGTATTGACCGTCTAGGCATGGTTGAACTACAAACAACACGAGCCGTGTACCTCCTTCCTGGTGGAATGATTGGAACTGATCGGCTGTCGGACCCCCTCTGTCTAATAGGCGCTGCTCATGCTTGGTTGTTTACATCTTTGGTCGGATCTAGTGACATCTCTGAACAGTCATAGGGACTGTGTCTGGGATTCAATATCCTCAGTCAACGACTGCCTTCAGGATTTCTGGGAACGGGAATGATCCAAAACTTTTTTTGATGTGCGTATATTAATTCTGTGTGGCATGTGCTTATGGGGACAAAGCCACCAGTATCGAACTCCAGCTAAACCCATTGTAATTTTTCCTCCTATCTATGTAATTATGTAGTTCTCAATTCGTTCGAGCAATCAATCATTCGTAATAGGAAACACAGTCATAGCTGAGTCACTCAAAATGATTCAGAAATTTTACTTGTTAGAATGAAATCAGGCGATGATTCTTCTTTTCGGCAGGCTCGTGCTTTGCGGCAGTCTGCTGCTCTGTACAGATAAAATGCCTCGTAATTTTGGGAGCGTTGTATAATCAGTCGGGAAACCTCAGATCAAGCGGATATTTGGCTATGATGAAGTTTAACCTCCCGAAGAAGTAATGGAGCTCTTGGATTATTAAATGCAGGTTCGCATCCAGTCTTTCGGAAGTTCCCTTCTGATTAACAACTACGCAATATATCGATGAATATCATTAATTCTCAAATGTCAAATACACACCTTTTGTGTGAAGGAGCAATATATATATATATATATATATATATATATATATATATATATATATATATCCCTTTTAATCGTAAAACTTCGTATCAGTTTTCTTTTGTCATAAATCTCAAATCTCAATATTCAGATTACAAATCCTCAAACAAAGCTCAGGCTAATCGGCACGAAGACAATCTCGGAAGCATTTTCTAACAACCACCAGAGAGAGTACTACAAAGAATAATTATGCGCTCATGGCATAGCTATTGTATGAAACTACTTTGCACATGGATTCTGCGAGAATGAAGATAGAAAATTACTAAACGTCATTCATCGAATATAAAGAGATATTACACATGGATCGATTTCAACCATACATGATAGATAAATTACTTACTATCTGAAAATAAATATTATGAGGGTAACATTTTATTGAAATAGGAGCGATAATTTGGACAGGGAAGGGGTAGAAAGAGATCTACAAACAGTGAGGGTGAAGGACGAGGTGAACACATGTAGAGGTTAGAAGGAAATGGGAAGAGAGTGCAAGGGAGAAATGGCACTGAGAATGGGAAGAGAAGAAGATGCACAGAGAGAGGTGGAGGAGAAAGACTGAGGGGGGAAAGGAGGAGATGGACAGAGAGTATGGGATGACATGGACGGAAAAAGGAAAGAGGAAGAACTGGACAGAGATAGGGGGAGGAGGCGGTGAAGAGACAGAGGAGTGTAACAGAGGGGAAGGAGGAAATGGACTAATAGAAGATAAGAATAAATACATACCCGGGCAACGCCAAGTACTCAGCTAGTAGTAAATAATTCCTAAGGCAGACTCTTCTCATTTGTGTGTATCAAATTGGGAAATAAGTATGTAGAAAGCTGGATTTATACGTCTACATTTATATTCCACAAGCAATATTATAGTGTGCCTGAGAGTAAGTAAGTTCGACTATAGTTTTGTCCTTCTCTGGGAAAAGACGATCGGGAAAAGACGCTCAATAATGTTCCTCATTAGCTTTAATTCCTGGTCTTAGTCATTTCACGAGACATAAGTGGTCATCTCTGGCTTCTCTTCGAGCGTACACTCTCAGGATTTCAAATGTACACCCCCACCCCCACCCCTGTGATGCCCATCGCCTCTCTTGCTGCGTCTGCCACTTCGCTGAGCTTCTTCGACACTCTCGCCATGGCTAAACGAACCCGTGCCGAAACGTGCCACTTTTCGTTGGATCTTCTGGAGATCCCACTTACATAGGGTCTCAGACTGATGGAGAGTGTTCAATAATCTATCGAACAAGTGTTTTGTAAGCCACTTCTTTCGTTGGCGTATTGCATTTATTGAAGATTCTTCCAATTGAGCTCAGCCTGTCATTAGCATTTCTCGCAATTACTTTCATGTTGTCATTCCATGTCAGGTCACTCCGAACGGTTATTCCTACAGACGGTTGTTAAATATTCTAGCAATTTTTCACAAACAGCACCTTCCAGCAGTAGTGCAAGCACGGGCGTACGTGTGATGTCATCTATGGGACAGGAAGAGCAGAGGAAGCAGCTCTTGTTAATTCCACGGTTATTGACGAAGTGACTATCTGAACAACACTGCAGAAGTTAACATCAAAGTAAAATCCTGTCTACCATCACACAACACTGCCATTTTATATAAAATATTTTCTGTTTCAGGAACCCGATTTCACTACAACCTTCTTCAAAATATTAGGGAATTTAAAATCCTTGCAAACTTCAAAAGACAGCGATATCTACAGAGTTCTCTATTAAAATTCTTTTCCTTTTGAAGAGTCTCTGCATGAGCCTTTTCATGATTTTGCCATACCACACAGCTTCATTTGTTTGCCTCTGGCACCTCAGTTGTTGGTGCATGTGGTCTATTAGCCTAGATGTAAAGAAGAAAAGGGAAAGGACTGAGAAGCTGAGTGTGTTTGTGGTGGCCACTGCATACTATCCATATTTCGTGTTAACATTTCATTAGGTTGTTGGTACTTGTCGGAGCCCCACACGCATGTTTGATACATTTAAGTGCAATATTTCAATGTTCGTTTTCTTTCCTCTTCTTGTCCAATCAGTTCAATGTATGACTGAGAGTGTGCAAGGGTTTCAGTGTGTAGATCCCTGGGAGTGTAGCCGCTGTGTCAGAACATCCAACTGTAGGAGACACGTACCAGGTAACAAAGAGGCTTCTGTTTGCCTTGGACGCACATTTTGTATAGGTTGGCACCACAATAGGGATTCCTCTGGCCACTTCCATAAGTACAGGGAGCGGTTTTGGTCGGAGAGCGAATGCTCGTGAAGTGTTCCATGGGAAGCGAGGCGGATGAGTCATACTGGCAACAAGTGTGCCTTTTCCATGAGAAGTTAATGTTGTGTTTTATGTAAGTTTTTCAAAGCTAGTCAAAGTAAATGATTCCTTCCATCGTTAATAGTTTATTATCGGGTGTGTCAAATTTTACTTGCTAATTCGCGAGTGTTGAATGCGTTAAAATTTAGGGACTGTGTAGGATATTGTTCAGTTGAGCTGTTAACCAAACACGTGGTGCCGTGTTGAGTTTATTGTGATTCAGTTCATTTTGTTTAGTATCCCTTTCTCGAAGGCAGATATATAGCGTATGATTTCCGTGATTGTGTGACTGAATTTTGTGGAATTCGTCTCACTTCATAACTTTCTTTGTGCACACTTTTGTTTGTGCGGATCACGTGGTCGTGCTCTAATGACAAAGTATACAGTGCCGAGGCCATAGTGATCTACCGCTGTAGAATATCTGAATTAATTATGACTCATAATTATTCTTCATTTTTATAGCAATTCACTTCAAATAGAAATTTTTCTTCATTTGTCCCACATGTTAAAATCACGGGAACAGCCCCTCTTGCTAACCAATTTGCTGTGGTGAAGGTTTTTAGTTCTTTTCCTTCCTGTTAGTCTCTCAAGTGCGTGTGAATGTAAATGTTCGAGATTAAACGATCCTTTGGTCATTCCTCTTCCATAGATCATAGACATTGCAGGGGACTCTGAAGTACAGTTCTAGGGTTAATTATATACGACGTAATACAGTGCAGGCAACAGCATCCATCGTGTTACTC
The DNA here is from genome assembly GCF_023898315.1 of Schistocerca nitens. Classification (NCBI taxonomy): domain Eukaryota; kingdom Metazoa; phylum Arthropoda; class Insecta; order Orthoptera; family Acrididae; genus Schistocerca; species Schistocerca nitens. The sequence goes on from NC_064623.1 coordinate 186,333,862, forward strand.
ACTACACACATTCAGTGTGCAATTAAATTTACCGATCTAATAAATGTTCACGCTCTCACTCTAAAATTCGACTCCATGCTTCATCCACCTCTGATGTACGGCACATGTACACAATACATTAGCGCTCCGTTTGCGCAACAATTGTATTGAGGGCACCCTTGCCGGCCTCTGTGACCGAGCGGATCTAGGCGCTTCAGTCTGGAACTGCGCTGCTGCTGCTGCTGCTGACGAGGCAGGTTCAAATCCTGTCTTGGGCATGGATGCGTGTGAAGTCCTTAGGTTAGTTGGGTTTAAGTAGTTCTACACTACTGGCCATTAAAACTGCTACACCAAGAAGATATGCAGATGATAAACTGGTATTCATTGCACAAATATATTATACTAGAACTGACATGTCATTACATTTTCACGCAATTTGGGTGCATAGATCCTGAGAAATCGGTACCCAGAACAACCACCTCTGCCCGTAATAACGGCCTTGATACGCCTGGGCATTGAGAGAGCTTGGATGGCGTGTGCAGTTACAGCTGCCCATGCAGCTTCGGCACGATACCACAGTTCATCAAGAGTAGTGACTGGCGTATTGTGACGAGCCAGTTGCTCGGCCACCATTGACCAGACACTTTCAATTTGTGAGAGATCTGCAGAATGTGCTGGACAGGGCAGCAGTCGAACATTTTCTGTATCCATACAGAATCTGCAACATGCGGTCGTGCATTATCCTACTGAAATGTAAGGTTTCGCAGGGATCGAATGAAGGGTAGTTCAAAAATGGCTCGGAGCACTATGGGACTTAACATCTATGGTCATCAGTCCCCTAGAACTTAGAACTACTTAAACCTAACTAACCTAAGGACATCAAACAACACCCAGTCATCACGAGGCAGAGAATATCCCTGACCCCGCCGGGAACCGAACCCGGGAACCCGGGCGTGGGAAGCGAGAACGCTACCGCACGACCACGAGCTGCGGACGAATGAAGGGTAGAAACAATGTTTCAATTGGCTCTGAGCACTATGTGACTTAACTTCTGACATCATCAGTCGCCTAGAACTTAGAACTAATTAAACCTAACTAACCTAAGGACATCACACACATCCATGCCCGAGGCAGGATTCGAACCTGCGACCGTAGCGGTCGCCCGGTTCCAGATTGTAGCGCCTAGAATCGCACGGCCACTGCGGCCGGATGAAGGGTAGAGCCACGGGTCGTAACACATTTGAAATGTAATGTTCACTGTTCAAAGTGCCATCAATGCGAACAAGAGGTGACCGAGACGTGTAACCAATGGCACCCCATACCATCACCCCGGGTGATACGCCAGTATGGTTATGACGAATACATGCTTCCAATGTGCGTTCACCGCAATGTCGCCAGTCACGGATGCGACCATCATGATGCTGTAAACAGAACCTGGATTCATCCGAAAAAATGACGTTTTGCCATTCGTGCACCCTGGTTCGTCGTCGAGTACACCATCGCAGGCGCTCCTGTCTGTGATGCAGCGTCAAGGGTAACAGCAGCCACTGTCTCCGAGCTGACAGTCCATGCTGCTGCAAACGTCGTCGAATTGTTCGTGCAGATAGTTGTTGTCTTGCAAACGTCCCTATGTGTTGACTCAGGGTTGAGTCGTGGCTGCACGATCCGTTACAGCCATGCGGACAAAATGCCTGTTATCTCGACTGCTAGTGATACGAGGCCGTTGCGATCCAGCACGGCGTTCCGTTTTACCCTCCTGAACCCATCGATTCCACATTCTGCTAACAGTCATTGGATCTCGACGAACGCGAGCAGCAGTGTCGCGATACGATAAACCGCAATCGTGATAGGCTACCATCCGACCTTTATCAACGTCGGAAACGTGGTGGTACGCATTTCTCCTTCTTACATGAGGCATCACAACAACATTTCACCAGGCAACGCCGGTCAACTACTGTTTGTGTATGAGAAATCGGTTGGAAACTTTCGTCATGTCACCACGTTGTAGGTGTCGCCACCGGCGCTAACCTTGTATGAATGCTCTGAAAAGCTGATCATTTGCATATCACAGCATCTTTTTGCAGGCGGTTAAATTTCGCGTCTGTAGCACTTCATCTTCGTGGTGTAGCAATTTTAATGGCCAGTAGTGTAAGTCTAGCGGACTGATGACCACATATGTTAAGTCCCATAGTGCTTACAAGGGAACCTCCCCATCGCACCCCCTTCAGATTTAGTTATAAGTTGGCACAGTGGATAGGCCTTGAAAAACTGAACACAGATCAATCGAGAAAACAGGAAGAAGTTGTGTCGAACTATGAAAAAAATTAATAAAATATACAAACTGAGTAGTCCATTCGAAGATAGGCAACATCAAGGACAATGGGAGTCAAGGAGCGCCATGGTTCCTTGGTTAGCGAGAGCAGCTACGGAAAGAGAGGTCCTAGGTTCAAGTCTTCCCTCGGGTGAGAAGTTTAATTTTTTATTTTCAGTTTATGTGACAAACTTTTATGTTTTCATCACTTTTTTGGGAGTGACTATCACATCCACAAGAAAACCTAAATGGGGCAAGGTAGAAGAATCTTTTTACCCATTCGCTAAGTGTACAAGTTAGGTGGGCCGACAACATATTCCTGTCATGTGACGCACTGCCGTCACCAGTGTCGTATAGAATATATCAGACGTGTTTTCCTATGGAGGAATCGGTTGACCTATGACCTTGCGATCAAATGTTTTCGGTTCCCATTGGAGAGGCACGTCCTTTCGTCTACTAATCGCACGGTTTTGCGGTGCGGTCGCAAAACACAGACACTAAACTTATTACAGTGAACAGAGACGTCAGTGAACGAACGGACAGATCATAACTTTGCGAAAATAAAGAAGGTAAAATTCTCAGTCGAGGGAGGACTTGAACCAAGGACCTCTCGTTCTGCAGCTACTCACGCTAACCACGGGACCACGACGCTCCTGAGCTCACATTTTCCTTGATGTTGCCTATGTTCGCATGGACTACCCAGTTTGTATATTTTATTAATTTTTTTCATAGTTCCACACAACTTCTTCCTGTTTTCTCGATTGATCTGTGTTCAGTTTTTCAAGGCCTATCCACTGAGCCAACTTATAACCAAATCTGAAGGGGTTGCGATGGGGAGGTTCCCTTGTTAGAGTCATTTGAACTAATTTAGGGCACACTTTACCCTCAGATATACAGATTAATTGCAAAGATACCTCTTAACTGTAAAGATACCTTTCACTTTCTATTAGCCATTTTCAAGCACACATCAATTTTCTCCTGTTTCAGGATACTTTCCACATTTGCTAAAACGAAACAGGCTTCAAAAGTCTAAACTAATCAATATCTTCTTAATGCTCCATCATTTTATTGTTATTATTATTATAATTATTAGTGTTTTTATTATTGAAAATTATTACTTTTGGTCAATAATGCAAATTCTTATTGAGTTTGTTCTGTAATAAGTAGTCAGCAGCATTCCTGATTCCTGCATAATTTTATCGCCAGTGTTAGTTTTACTATCATTACTATTATTATAGATTTTTGCCCCTAAGACAGTGATTGAACTTCAGTATTACATGATTATTCAATTTTCCCCTTTTATGTTTTCTTCTTCTTTTTCTCTTCCCAAAACGTCCTCATTATTTGACTCCTTTGTTCTGTCCATATTTTCCCCGGTCTCTTCCTTTCTGTAACTTCAAATTTCGTGTTCATAATTTTGTATCTGAATTTGTCTCGTTCATCATTTCTTTATTGACTCCTGCTTGTTTTAGGTCTTCTTTTATTTCATGAAATCATTTTTTTTTTTTTTAGTTACGAACTACATAAAAAATCCTCTTTGTGAGTCTGGTGTAGTTCGTTCTGTGTATGTGCCCAAAGAATACTAACCAGAATTTCCTGATTATGTCTGTGAGTCTGTTTGTATGTTGGTACAGTTCTTAGAATGGTCTATTCACGCATACACCGTCTCTATGTACTGCTCCAAAACTTTTTCGGCGGACAAAGGACTCTACGTTCTGTCTTTTCTGTCTCTGTGATGCCTGATGCCCCGATTGTGGTCGTTTGTGGTACAGAGAGGGCTTCTGGAAGGTAGTGCCTGAGTTTCGCCTGTCTCGAGATGCTTCTTTCATTGTAACGCGCCCATGTGAGTTTTTACGCTTTCTGGAGTTTTCTGTTCGTTCTGTATTTAGTGCCTTGTTTGATCCTCCTATTTGTATGTATTCTCGAAGATACTTGAATTTTTCCACACTATTAACCAATCCGTATTTTGTATGCATGGCTTGTATACTATTGTTCTTTCTTTCCATATGTTGTGCTTCTCGTTTTAGCAGAGACCTCATTTAAATATTCCAGGGCTTCTTGCGCTTCTTCTCTGATGTTGCGCCGCCCGTTGGTGGCCGAGCGGTTCTAGGCGCTTCAGTCTGGAACCGCACGACCGCTACGGTCGCAGGTTCGAATCCTGCCTCGGACATGGATGTGTCTGATGTCCTTAGCTTAGTTACGTTTAAGTAGTTTTACGTTCTAGAGGACTGATGACCTGAGATCTTAAGTCCCATAGTGCTCACAGCCATCTGATGTTGCTGAGTATTGCCAAGTCATCTGCAAATGCTAGGCATTTTATGATTGCCTCGTTTGCATGTGTTCTTCCTAACTCAATTCCTTTTACTTTTTCTTTCCACTGCTTGACTATGTTGACTAGGAGCGGAGAGAAAAAAAAAATGGTTCAAATGGCTCTGAGCACTATGGGACTTAACATATGTGGTCATCAGTCCCCTAGAACTTAGAACTACTTGCACCGAACTAAGGTAAGGACATCACACACATCGGTGCCCCAGGCAGGATTCGAACCTGCGACCGTAGCGGTCACGCGGTACCAGACTGAAGCGCCTAGGACCGCACGGCCACACGAGCCGGCGAGTGGAGAGAGACGATGCCCTTGTCTGATCCCTGTATGTACACTCCTGGAAATTGAAATAAGAACACCGTGAATTCATTGTCCCAGGAAGGGGAAACTTTATTGACACATTCCTGGGGTCAGATACATCACATGATCACACTGACAGAACCACAGGCACATAGACACAGGCAAAAGAGCATGCACAATGTCGGCACTAGTACAGTGTACATCCACCTTTCGCAGCAATGCAGGCTGCTATTCTCCCATGGAGACAATCGCAGAGATGCTGGATGTAGTCCTGTGGAACGGCTTGCCATGCCATTTCCACCTGGCGCCTCAGTTGGACCAGCGTTCGTGCTGGACGTGCAGACCGCGTGAGACGACGCTTCATCCAGTCCCAAACATGCTCAATGGAGGACAGATCCGGAGATCTTGCTGGCCAGGGTAGTTGACTTACACCTTCTAGAGCACGTTGGGTGGCACGGGATACATGCGGACGTGCATTGTCCTGTTGGAACAGCAAGTTCCCTTGCCGGTCTAGGAATGGTAGAACGATGGGTTCGATGACGGTTTGGATGTACCGTGCACTATTCAGTGTCCCCTCGACGATCACCAGTGGTGTATGGCCAGTGTAGGAGATCGCTCCCCACACCATGATGCCGGGTGTTGGTCCTGTGTGCCTCGGTCGTATGCAGTTCTGATTGTGGCGCTCACCTGCACGGCGCCAAACACGCATACGACCATCATTGGCACCAAGGCAGAAGCGACTCTCATCGCTGAAGACGACACGTCTCCATTCGTCCCTCCATTCACGCCTGTCGCGACACCACTGGAGGCGGGCTGCACGATGTTGGGGCGTGAGCGGAAGACGGCCTAACGGTGTGCGGGACCGTAGCCCAGCTTCATGGAGACGGTTGCGAATGGTCCTCGCCGATACCCCAGGAGCAACAGTGTCCCTAATTTGCTGGGAAGTGGCGGTGCGGTCCCCTACGGCACTGCGTAGGATCCTACGGTCTTGGCGTGGATCCGTGCGTCGCTGCGGTCCGGTGCCAGGTCGACGGGCACGTGCACCTTCCGCCGACCACTGGCGACAACATCGATGTACTGTGGAGACCTCACGCCCCACGTGTTGAGCAATTCGGCGGTACGTCCACCCGGCCTCCCGCATGCCCACTATACGCCCTCGCTCAAAGTCCGTCAACTGCACATACGGTTCACGTCCACGCTGTCGCGGCATGCTACCAGTGTTAAAGACTGCGATGGAGCTCCGTATGCCACGGCAAACTGGCTGACACTGACGGCGGCGGTGCACAAATGCTGCGCAGCTAGCGCCATTCGACGGCCAACACCGCGGGTCCTGGTGTGTCCGCTGTGCCGCGCGTGTGATCATTGCTTGTACAGCCCTCTCGCAGTGTCCGGAGCAAGTATGGTGGGTCTGACACACCGGTGTCAATGTGTTCTTTTTTCCATTTCCAGGAGTGTATATCAAATGGCTCTGAGATTTCTCCCACAAATTTTATTTTGGATGTGGTGTCTGTTAGCGTCTCTTCTATCAGTGCCCTAGTTTTTCTGTCTATTATTCTCATTATCAGCATTATTGTTGTTGTTGTTCTTGTTGTTGCAGGCCGGCCGGGGTAGCCGTGCGGTTCTAGGTTCGAATCCTGCCTCGGGCATGGATGTGTGTGATGTCCTTAGGTTAGTCAGGTTTAAGTAGTTCTAAGTTCTAGGGGACTGATGACGTTAGAAGTTAAGTCCCATAGTGCTCAGAGCCATTTTTGTTGCTGCTGCTGCTGAATCACATATCAATACCGCCACATGGGCTTCGCACAGTTGGCGGTAGAATTGCAGGTTTTCATCTGACACTGACAGCAGTCACCTGGGATCTGCCGGCCGCGGTAGTTGTGCGGTTCTAGGCGCTGCAGTCCGGAACCGCGGGACTGCTACGGTCGCAGGTTCGAATCCTGCCACGGGCATGGATGTGTGTGATGTTCATAGGTTAGTTAGGTGTAAGTAGTTCTAACATCTAGGGGACTGATGACCTAAGATGTTAAGTCCCATAGTGCTCAGAGTCATTTGAACCAACCTGGGATCTGCTGGACCCAGTGGTGCGTGTTAGCTGAGCCACAACTACAACGGCTCTGTACCACGAGCGGCACTGCCGCCACGGTATAGGACAGCCAGTGGAAGCCAGTGCTCGCTCGCACTTTCAGCTTCTTCGCTGCTTAATGCAATGCCAATGCTGCATATTTGGGGCACCAACGTCAACTTTTTTTCCTTTCAGGGAGCACCTTTCTTGTTGACATTTAGAGACGGACTTTATTTCTTGCTGCAGTATTTGTAATGAGTTTTCGTTCGCTTTCGCAAAGAAAACTAAGTCTTCTGTGTTAACTTACTTGCTAATCACTTCTCCTCCTGTCCAGCCTTTCTACAATGACAGTTGCCACACTGCTCTATAGTCCAGCACCCCTTATAATTATGTGCAAAGCCACATAACAACAACTACAATAATAATGATGATAATAATAATAAATATTATTTTTATTGGTAATGTAAATTGTTATTGTAGTGTCGGCAGACTAGCCAACACTACGCACACTAATTGAAAGAGGCGGCCAAGATGCACGCGCTAACTCACGAAGGATGGAGTGAGGTCTGAAACAGGATACGTAATGAATGCTATAAATAAAAGTAAGTAGCTTCGGGAATACTTAACTTTTAATCCATCCTTTGTATACATCGTTCTTGATGAGACATCTGGAGATTGTGGCGATACAAGTGCGACTCTTTAGATACAAGCTATCTAAGGCTAATGGCGCCTTGCTAGGTCGTAGCCATGGACTTAGCTGAAGGCTATTCTAACTGTCTCTCGGCAAATGAGAGAAAGGCTTCGTCAGTGTAGTTGCTAGCAAAGTCGTCGTACAACTGGGGCGAGTGCTCGTACGTCTCTCGAGACCTGCCGTGTGGTGGCGCTCGGTCTGCGATCACACAGTGGCGACACGCGGGTCCGACATGTACTAATGGACCGCGGCCGATTTAAAGCTACCACCTAGCAAGTGTGGTGTCTGGCGGTGACACCACAGTTATTGTGATGGTTTTGTATGTGTTGTTCCTGGTTAGATCTATGAGAGGCCCTCAAGGCTCTAATCTGGTCAGGCTAAATAAGCAATAAAACAATAAATCAATAAATAAATTTTGAGATTTCACGACAAATGGCTCTGGGTACACTTTCTACAGGGTGAGCAAAATATAAACTGTCTTATAAAATATTTCATGTACCCCAAAAGGGGAACACGCTGTAACACTTAGATGAACCGAACAAGGGAAAAAGCTGTAAATTTAGCTGCCTGTCACAAGTACAGTAGGTGACACGTTGTAAGTAGGCTGTTTAGGTTTTTATGTTGGTAACGCCACGTAACGCTCTGTATGAAAATCACTGACTGTGCTGTGTGCAGTCTGTGGCTGGTTTGCGTTGTTGGAATATTCGCTATTGTAGCGTTGCGCAGTTGGAGGTGATCCGCCAGCAGTGGTGGATGTGAGGAGAGAGATGGCAGAATTTTAAGAGCGGACGATCTGGACGTGTGTCCGCCAGAAAGAGTAAATTTGTAATACTGGATATCATGAACCAATATACAGGGTGAGTCACCTAACGTTATCGCTGGATATATTTCGTAAACCACATCAAATACTGACGAACCTATTCCACAGACCGAACGTGAGGAGAGGGGCTAGTGTAATTGGTTAATACAAACCATAAAAAAATGCACGGAAGTATGTTTTGAACACAAACCTAGGTTTTTTTAAATGGAACCCCGTCAGTTTTGTTAGCACATATGAACATATAAACAAATACGTAATCAGTGCCGTTTGTTGCATTGTAAAATGTTAATTACATCCGGAGATATTGTAACCTAAAGTTGACGCTTGAAACCTCCGACGTTCAGTTGCGTGTCGTAACAAACACGGGCCACGGTCGGCGAGCAGCATCTGCAGGGACATGTTTACGATGACGACCGTGTTTACGAGTGTGGCTGTGGTGCACTGTTGTGGTTTGGTCTAGCTGTCGCAGTGTCCGCATGTAGCGCTTGCAGCTATTGTTATTCTGCATTCGTCTCCGCACGCAGACGAACTGTAGTACACCGTGTTGGTTCAAATGGCTCTGAGCACTATGGGACTCAACTGCTGAGGTCATTAGTCCCCTAGAACTTAGAACTAGTTAAACCTAACTAACCTAAGGACATCACAAACATCCATGCCCGAGGCAGGATTCGAACCTGCGACCGTAGCGGTCTTGCGGTTCCAGACTGCAGCGCCTTTAACCGCACGGCCACTTCGGCCGGCAGTACACCGTGTTACCAAACGTCTGTGATAGTGTAGTGTTGTAGGAACTGTGACCATGGTGTATTCGAACTCTGAAAAGGCGGAGATGATACTCATCTATGGCGAGTGTCGACGAAATGCAGCTGAAGCCAGAACGGTACCCGGACAGAGAGCATCCAACGTGCCGCACATTGCAAAACATCTACCGCCAACTGTATGCAACAGGTATGGTTGTAGCACGCAAACGGGTCCGGAACAGGCCCGTCAGAGGAGAAGCGGGTGCAGTTGGTGTGTTAGCTGCTGTTGCCATGAACCCACACATGAGTACACGGGACATTGCGACAGCCGGTGGACTGAGTCAAAGTAGTGTCATGCGCATACTGCATCGTCACCGCATTCACCCGTTTCATGTGTCGCTACATCAGCAATTACATGGTGATGACTTTAATCATCGAGTGCAATTCTGTCAATGGGCATTAACAGAGAATGCGTTGCAGTTCTACCGGTTTACCGATGAATCGGGTTTCACAAACCACGGGGCAGTGAATCTACGGAACATGCGTTACTGGTCCGTGGAAAATCCTCGCTGGCTCAGACAGGTAGAGCGACAGCGACCGTGGACTGTAAATGTTTGGTGCGGAATCATTGGCGACCACCTCATTGGTCCTCACTTCATTGCAGGGGCCCAAACAGCTGCAACATACATCGCGTTTCTACAGAATTATCTGCCAACGTTGCTCGAAAATGTCCCACTGGAAACGCGTCGACGTATGTGGTATCAGCATGATGGTGCACCTGCACATTCCGCAATTAAGAATAGGCTGACCCTTGACAGGATGTTCGACGGGCGTTTCATAGGACGTGGAGGACGCATAAATTGGCCAGCCCGTTCTCCTGATCTTACACCTCTGGACTTCTTTCTGTGGGGTTCGTTAAAGGAGAATGTGTACCGTGATGTGCCTACAACCCCAGAGGATATGAAACAACGTATTGTGGCAGCCTGCGGCGACATTACACCAGATGTACTGCTGCGTGTACGACATTCATTACACCAGATATTGCAATTGTGTGCAGCAAATGATGGCCACCACATGTCGGGACACACTCTAGTCCACTCCGTAATTGAAAACGGAAACCACGTGTGTACGTGTACCTCACCCCTCATGGTAATGTACATGTGCGTCAGTGAAAACGACCAATAAAAAGGTGTTAGCATGTGGTCGTAATGTGCTGTTCCAGTCTCTTCTGTACCTAAGGTCCATCACCGTTCCCTTTGGATCCCTACGTAATTCGGTGCTCTCCGATACACACGATCGAACGGCGGAGGAGTGGTACTCAAGCGTCAACTTTAGGTTACAATATCTCCGGATGTAATTAACGTTTTACAATGCAACAAACGGCACTGATTATGTATTTGTTTATATGTTCAGATGTGCTAGCAAAACTAACGGGGTTCCATTTAAAAAAACGTAGGTTTGTGTTAAATCATACTTGCGTGCATTTTTTTATGGTTTGTATTAACCAATTACACTAGCCCCTCTCCTCACGTTCGGTCTGTGGAATCGATTCGTCAGTATTTGATGTGGTTTACGAAATATATCCAGCGGTAATGTTAGGTGACTCACCCTGTATATATTATGACTTTTGAACACTGTTAAGGTAAATACATTGTTTGTTCTCTATAAAAATCTTTCATTTGCTTAGTATGCCTTTCAGTAGTTAGTCCCTACAGTAGTTAGAACCTTTTATTTAGCTGTCAGTATTGGCGCTCGCTGTATTGCAGTAGTTCGAGTAACGGAGATTTTTGTGAGGTAAGTGATTCATGAAAAGTATAGGTTATTGTTAGTCAGGGCCATTCTTTTGTAGGGATTATTGAAGTCAGACTGCGTTGCGCTAAAAATATTGTGTGTCAGTTTAGTGTTGATCAGAATAGATAAAGAGCGAAATGTATGAGTACGTTCAGTTTTGCTCAGCTATTTGAAAATCAATAATGTAAGAGGTTTATCCGCACAGTCATTCATAACGTTTCCTAAACCACTTATACAGTGAGTGCCAAAGAAATTGGTATAGGCATGCGTAGTCAAATACAGAGATATGTAAACATGCAAAACACGGTGCTGCGGTCGGCAACGCCTATATAAGAGAACAAGCGTCTGGCGCAGAAATTTTACTCTACAGTAGATGGAGGAAACAGCGATCTAAAACAAATAGAAGCGGGTGTCCCACAGGGATCTGTGCTTGGCCCCCTCCTATATATACTATACACAAACGATCTGCCAAATGAGCCGGGCGGTAACATTGCCCTGTATGCAGATGACACTGCATTATACCACAGTGGCAGAAACATCAACTATCTAGCCTACCGCCTACAATGCCACCTAGACAAAGTGACAAAGTGGTGCAATCTGTGGAAAATAAAAATCAATGCGGACAAATGCCAGACAATCTTATTCAGCCACAAAATCAAACGCCCCATAGTGAACATCACTCACAACGACCAGGTACTACCCTGGAAAGAAGTAGTTACCTACCTAGGGCTAAAGCTGGATAAGAATCTAACATTCACCCACCACATCAGAGAGGCTAGAAACAAGGGCTCCGTCCGGCTCTATCAATTATATCCACTCCTAAAAGGCAGGGGACTCACAGTACCTGCCAAACTCAAAATTTGGAAAAGCATCATCCTGCCAGCCATGCTCTATGCATCAGAAGCGTGGAGCATGGCAGCAGACACCAACCTCAAACAGCTGGAAATTATCCAAAACAAGGCCTTCCGAATCGTTGCAGACGCTCCGTGGTTCTCGAGCAATGAGGAGATTAGAGCAATGTTAGGACAGCCCTCATTCTATCACCTCATAAAACAAAAATCATTAAAATTCTACGAATCATCAAATGCATCACCGCACCAACTCATCAACTCTCTGAGAAGGGATGATAACCCTGACCAGAGAGCACCAATCACCACCATCCATCGCCAATTCAGGCGATAGTCATATGCTTTCATATACAAACATAAAGTTACATCATCATTGCCGCCACCTCCACTAAAATCATCCACCCAGGGGAAAACCGACCCCTAGCCAATACCGTAAAACCCCTGAATCCGCACCATCAAGGAACATTTCGAAAGACAGAGCGTCTTCAAGGGCGCTGGTTCTTCAAGCACATCATGGGTGTAGACCCAGCAATTTCATGTCTGTCTGCGCAGTAGTTAGATCGGTTCCCGCTGCTGCAATGGCAGGTGATCAAGATTCAAGTGAATTTTGACGTTGTGTTGTAGTCGGGGGACCAGCGAGGGGCACTGCATCGAAGTAGCGATGAAGTGGGGATTTTCCCGTACAACCATTTCGCGAGTGTACCGTGAACATCAGGAATCAGGTAAAGCATCAAATCTCCGACATCCCTGCGGCTGGAAAAACATCCTGCAAGAACAGAAACAACGACAACTGAAGAGAATCGTTCAGCGTGACAGAAGTGCAACCCTTCCGCAAATTGCTGCAGGTTTCAATGCTGGGCCATCAACAAGCGTCAGAATGCGAACCGTTCAACGAAACATCATCAATTTGGGCTTTCGGAGCCAAGTGCTCACTAGTGTACCCTTGATGACTGCACGGCAGAAATTTTTGCGCCTCGCATGGGACCGTTAACACCGATATTGGACTTTTGATGACTGGAAACATGTTTCCTGGTCGGACGAGTCTCGTTTCAAATTCTATCTCGCGGATGGACGTGTAACGGTGTGGAAACATAAATCCATGGACCCTACATGTCACCAGGTGACTGTTCCAGCTGGTGGATGCTCTGTAATGGTGTTGGGCGTGTGCTGTTAGAGTGATATGGCACCCCTGACACGTCTAGGTACAACTTTGACAGGTGACACGGTACGTAAGCATCCTGTCTGATCACCTGCATCCATGCGGGTCCATTGTGCATTCCGACGAACTTGGGCAATTCCAGCAGGACAATGCGACACCCCACACGTCCAGAATAGCTACAGAGTGGCTGCTCCAGGAACACTCTTCTAAGTGTAAACACTTCCGCTGGCCACCAAACTCCGCAGACATGGACATTATTGAGCGTGTCTGGGATACTTTGCAACATGCTGTTAAGAAAAGATCTCCAGCCCCTTGTACTCTTACGGCTTTACGGGCAGCCCTGCAGGATTTATGGTGTCAGTGCCCTCCGGTACTAATTCATACATTAGTAGAGTTTACGCCGTGTCGTGTTGCGGCACTTGTGTGTCCTCGCGGGGGCCCTACACGATATTACGCAGGTGTACCAGTTTCTTTAGCTCTTCAGTGTCTTTTGCGCACACTGTACTAATAGGTATACACTTTACATGCTTATCATGCTTTGGCTTCTCTGAGGTGTACTGAATTGATACGTTTGATAGGGCAGAATACAAGTACAGTTTGTAAGGCTTTTTTTTTTCGGAAGTAGAGACGATAGGGATCGCAGTTTTCCTTCCCTCCCTCTCGATGAGTATACCATTGCCTACAAAGATGTTCATTCCGCAACTATATTTGCAGGAAGGATAATGGCAGTTTGTTTACAGAAAAAAAAATTATTAAAATTTTTTCGATACTGGGAAAATAACTTTCACAATGAAACAGAGAAGATTTGTATTTGTTTCCCGGAGTTTAATTTATGGATTATGCAAATGCTTAAATCGTGCGATGCAGGGTAATAGCGTATAAAATTCATTCCTCCTGATTCCATTGCATCTGCCGTTTGTGTCCACAGTTCGTTACGTGAAATAATCGCAATAATATACGCCAGTATATGAAATGATCGTTCTACGTTCCTTTGTAATAAATTAAATGTTCGAAATTTCATATGTCACTGCCATCGCTGAGGCTGTACGAAAGTGTTTGAAAAAATACTCTCAGGCAAGTGCATTTTAATGTAACAAAATTATCTTCTCTCATGTGAACAGCTTCAGCGCAGGCAAAATGGTGCTTACTGAGGAATACAAGAATAAACGTAGTGGACAGACAGGATCAGCAGTGGCATGAAAATTCACGGTGAAGGAATATGAGCTGCAAGATTCGATGGTAAGACGATCCTCAGTGGAAGCCACATAAAACTACGAGACATGTGGAATGAATTTAACAGCGTAGTGAGAAGAAAATATGAAAGAGAAAGTGGCGAGAGATTAGTGATAAACTTAATATCGAAATTTGGGACAACGAAGTAGATTAGCGAACGAATTCTGCTACCTTTAAAGAAAAATAGCATGACCGGCTTACCAAAGGGGACGTAAAAAGAAGACGAGCGCAGGCAAAGTGGGTATTGCTGGGTAAAGAAAGTACGTATAACAGTACGAAAAATCGATATTTATCGGAGCAAGAAGTTTCTGAGGATGTGAGTTTGGAAGACATCATTGTAGGGAAGAGAATCTGGATCGTTGGGAAAGACCAGAAGAAGAGAAACGAAACAGTTGCGACCTGATGTTTTCTGCATGGCCGTAGCTGCAGCACTCTATGGTCCCTCACCGTTTTGCGTCAACGCGTCCACATTTCGACACCTGAACTGCTGCAAAGAAGAAAATAAGCATTAAGGGGGAACGATAGGGCGCTGGTCGAAAAAGTCGAATTTTCTTTAATTCCAACGTATGTACATTGAACAATTATGTGCGAATTCCGAAAAGTAACGATTCTGTGAGCATCAACACAACACTCAGTCCCTGAGAGAGAGAATCTCCTACCCCAGCAGGTAATCGAACCCGAGCCCCTTGACGTGGCATTTCGCCACGCTGGCCAGTTAGCTAACGGGGGCGGACGCTAAATGGTTGAACGGTCACGACTCTTCACAGAACGTGGAATTCGGTGGCTTGCGGAAAGAGCACAGTGCTGGTGCACGCACAAGTGTTTCGGAGCACACCGTTCACTGTAAATTGTTGAACATGGAGCTCTGGAGCGGACCACCCCTACGTGTTCACTTGTTGACCCGACGACACCGTCAATTACAACTGCAGTGGGCACGGGACCATCGGAATTCTACCGTCCATCGATGGAAAGGTGTCGGATCTTCTGGTGAGTCACATTTCTGCTACACTATAGTTGAATTCTTTTATCTTGGCGGCTCGCGCATGCCCGCCCAGACGCGGGAGATTGCTGCGTTGCCAGTTGCACACGACGCACGCGCCAAGAGAAACATCGCCATAGTATAGTATAGTTCGCAAGCTTACGTTTAGGAGGGAGCGCGCAGTTTATGAAGTAAAGCCACCACGGCTGCATTAACCCTTTCGCTGCTACAGAGACGTGCTCCCTGCATTCCGCGCTGTGCGCGATTTTGTCATCACTGCACTGCTCGCCTGTGCTGACACATGGTGTTTCCGACTGCTTTGGCACACTTATCATTCGATTCTACAAAAACTATTTGGCCCAAAAATTAGATTTTTACACATCTTCTTGACTGATACCTTCCCCCCACTTCCTTTGACTGACTGAAGTGCTTTAAAATAAAGCCAAACGCGCCCGGTGTAAATAAAATTTTTTATTACAGTCGCGAAAGACGGAATATTTCCCAATATTACATACGACACCTATGTGGTACTTAAATTAAATTAAATATTGTTATACAGTAAATTTTATATGAAATTTAGGTACCTTGTCCACATTTCATTCTCAACATTGTGGCAACTAAAATCGACCATACGGAAAGTATACGCTATGGACTTTTACCTCTGCAAACTCCTCAAAATTTCGTGCAATGGTTTACTACAGTTAATGCTGCACAAGAAGTGGGTTCAACATCGAAACAAAATTAAGTCATTTATGGGGGGAAGGTATCAGTCAAGAAGATGTCTAAAAATCTAATTTTTGGGCCAAATAGTTTTTGTGAAATCGAATGATAAGTGTGTCAAAGCAGTGGAAACACCGTGTGTCTGCACAGGCGAGCAGTGCAGTGATGACAAAATCGCGCACAGCGCGGAATGCGGGGTGCACGTGACTGCAGCAGCGAAAGGGTTAATGAAGAGACAAAGCACTAGAAATTTCAAAAAATTGCATTCAAACGAATAAAATTCGTGAAGTAAGACACTTCGATATTGTTTTAAAATAAAAAATATTTAGTATCATACAGGGTTTGAACTCTTTACCTATCGCTTTCTAAACCAACGCCTCAACCGTTACGCTAGCGCAGCTCGTCCTGAAATGAGTCTCCATAAGGACTCTAACAGGTCACGCAAAATTCTGACAAACACTGTTGGTATGCCTATGAATTACTCGCACTTCGTCGAAGTACAATAGGAAATAAACAATTACCACTGTTCTTTATTGCGAAAAAGCGGTTCGTGAAATTGATACAATCACCTTTCCTTGCTATCGCCTGAATTTGGAGTCTTATTGCTTGTTTGGTTTAATTAATTAATAGAAAACGAAGCAACTGGTATAAAGAATGCTTTTTCCAAACTTTCTATAAAAGAAAGTCTGCTATCAAGACATTCCTTTTGTTCTATTACTTTATTTATGACTGAACGTTTCTAAAACTGAAGACACTCGTCCATGCTATGCACTGTAGTCGAGATCTGGCAACGTCGTTCTCTGTTCATTGGCTGACTGTGTTTTGTGACGTCAGATGCGCAGAACGAACCTAAACTCGGCCGCCAACATAAATGACGCGCACTTTAGGTCTATGGTCGCCTCTACGAACACCATGGACGAGGTGAATGGTAGCTCGAAACGTGCAGCACGCCACATACGCAGGCTGGTGGGAGTACTATTATGCTATGGGAGACATTCTCTTGCGCTCGCATGGGACCGGCGGTAGTATTCGAAAACACGCTAACTGCTGTGAACCAACTCCACCCCTTACTGCTTCATGTCTTTTCCGACGGCGATATCGCCTTTCGTCTCGGAGACAGAACCATGTTACAGTAGTCTGAGGAGTATCGTAGTGAACTCAGGTTTATGTCTGGGCGACCACTTTCGCCGGTTCGCCTAATGTAAATCCTACTGATGGCCTTGGGAGAGCCAGTCATGACAATACCATCTGGTCAGCAAGATGTATGAGACAGGCGAAATACCCACAGACTTCAAGAAGAATATAATAATTCCAATCCCAAAGAAAGCAGGTGTTGACAGACGTGAAAATTACCGAACTATCAGTTTAATAAGTCACAGCTGCAAAATACTAACACGAATTCTTTACAGACGAATGGAAAAACTGGTAGAAGCGGACCTCGGGGAAGATCAGTTTGGATTCCGTAGAAATGTTGGAACACGTGAGGCAATACTAACCTAACGACTTATCTTAGAAGAAAGATTAAGAAAAGGCAAACCTACGTTTCTAGCACTTGTAGACTTAGAGAAAGCTTTTGACAACGTTAACTGGAATACTCTCTTTCAAATTCTGAAGGTGGCAGGGGTAAAATACAAGGAGCGAAAGGCTATTTACAATTTGTACAGAAACCAGATGGCAGTTATAAGAGTCGAGGGACATGAAAGGGAAGCAGTGGTTGGGAAAGGAGTGAGACAGGGTTGTAGCCTCTCCCCGATGTTATTCAATCTGTATATTGAGCAAGCAATAAAGGAAACAGAAGAAAAGTTCGGAGTAGGTATTAAAATTCATGGAGAAGAAGTAAAAACTTTGCGGTTCGCCGATGACATTGTAATTCTGACAGCAAAGGACTTGAAAGAGCAGTTGAACGGAATGGACAGTGTCTTGAAAGGAGGATGTAAGATGAACATCAACAAAAGCAAAACGAGGATAATGGAATGTAGTCAAATTAAATCGGGTGATGCTGAGGGAATTAGATTAGGAAATGAGACACTGAAAGTAGTAAAGGGGTTTTGCTATTTAGGGAGTAAAATAACTAATGATGGTCGAAGTAGAGAGGATATAAAATGTAGACTGGCAATGGCAAGGAAATCGTTTCTGAAGAAGAGAAATTTCCTAACATCGAGTATAGATTTAAGTGTCAGGAAGTCGTTTCTGAAAGTATTTGTATGGAGTGTAGCCATGTATGGAAGTGAAACATGGACGATAAATAGTTTGGACAAGAAGAGAATAGAAGCTTTCGAAATGTGGTGCTACAGAATAATGCTGAAGATAAGTTGGGTAGATCACGTAACTAATGAGGAGGTATTGAATAGGATTGGGGAGAAGAGAAGTTTGTGGCACAACTTGACTAGAAGAAGGGATCGGTTGGTAGGACATGTTTTGAGGCATCAAGGGATCACAAATTTAGCATTGGAGGGCAGCGTGGAGGGTAAAAATCGTAGAGAGAGACCAAGAGATGAATACACTAAGCAGATGCAGAAGGATGTAGGTTGCAGTAGGTACTGGGAGATGAAGAAGCTAGCACAGGATAGAGTAGCATGGAGAGCTGCATCAAACCAGTCTCAGGACTGAAGACCACAACAACAACAACATAGAACCCATCTTGGTGTGCTATCGGATGCCTTCACGGGGTAGGCCCGTTGTTTACGCGAATTTCATGACCTGTGCATATACATAAAATGCCACATACCTCATAAGCCTACCAATAAATTGTCAGATTACTGATACGCCGAGTCAGTGATGCATTTGGTTCCAGAGAGGGATAATCAAGCTATTATGGAGGTGGTCATAATGTTTTGGCTTACCAGTGTATAAGCAAAACAAAGATGGGCACTCTTCTTATGCTGTATCACTGAAATTGGAAGTCGGAATTTTTGTTTTTTGCCCCATAAAATAAAATGATCAAATAGATTAGTATTTAATGTGACGCCAGTGGCGGACTATCCCATAAAAGTTGGTAATTACGTGGTATGATATACAAGTATATGGTCTCGCTTTGAAATAAACAGACCACTTGGGTGTACTATAAGTCAAAGAGACACTAATCTAGTGATACAGAATGATATTTTCACTCTGCAGCGGAGTGTGCGCTGATATGAAATTTCCTGGCAGATTAAAAGTCTGTGCGGGACCGAAAATCGAACTCGGGAACTCTGCCTTCCGAAGAAAAGTGCTCTACCGACTTTGCTACCCGAGGACGACTCACAGCCAGTCCTCACATCTTTACTTTTGCCGGTACCGTGTCTCCTGCCTTCTAAACTTCACAGAAGTTCTCCTGCGAAACTTACAGAACTAGCACTCGTGGAAGAATGGATGTTACGGAGACATGGCTTAGCCATAGCCCGTGTGATGTTTCTAGAATGAACTATTCAGTCTGCAGCGGGAGTTTGGAAGTTAGGAGACGAGGTACTGACGGAAGCAAAGCTGTAGGGAGCGGCTGTCAGTTACACTTTCGTTGCTGAGTCCGTAGAGCACCTGCTCTAGGAAGGCAGAGGTACCGAGTTCTAGATCCCTCACAGTTTTAATCTGCCAGGAAGTGTCATTATCTAGTAACGCTGCAACAAGAAAGTTAGCGAGAAAGAGCGCGGCCCCTCCTCACTAATCCAGAAAAATAGTGGAAGGCTGCGCGCTCCTTTATTTATAAGGGATCCACTTTCTCATGATACACATTTTAAACATTACATACAGAAGACAAATAAAAGAAAACTCATATGGGGGTATTTACTATTAAAAACAGTCTTGATCACGATTTATTTATTAAGGTGACCGGTTTCGTCCACTACTGTGGTCATCTTCAGACCATTGACAAGGAACCTCTTTCTGCTGGAGAGATTCTCCAGCAGAAAGAGGTTCCTACTCAATGGTCTGAAGACGACCACAGTAGTGGTCGAAACGGTCACCTTAATAAATAAATCGTGATCAAGACTGTTTCTAATAGTAAATATTTGTAACTCATTGATCACTGCTACTCCCATAATGTATTCAAAAGTAATACCAAATATAGTATACCGATTAGGCAAAACATTACGACCGCCTGGTGCGTCGCGGGCACATGACACTGTAACGAAAGCAGTTTATATCAGCAGAGCAGAGAGGATTGGCGAATTATTTTGTCGACACTATCTCTCTCTCTTTGCAAGCATTAATCCCGACTTGCGGGGTCTGCTGTTTTGCTACATATCCTTCATTTCTCCCTGTCGTTGACATCTTTTGGTCTTAAGCCAACAACGTGCATGTCTCCCCTGTCTCTCTCTGTGTTTTTCCATCAAAAGGAGCGTGCCATGGATATCATTGCTGCTGCTACATCCCTTAACAGATCCGCACTGGTCTGGTGTTACAACGACAATAGTTCTGAGTCTGCTATCAGGTACCCGTTCAAAGATCTTTAAGGTACGACAGAGGAGTCGAACAGGGAGAGAAGTCGAGTAATAGTTGACGTCTCCTTTTCCCTTCCAGACTGGAACTGTGATGATACTTGTCCATGCTTGTGGAACTGCTAGTAAATGAGTCGACTTCATTTACATCCGGTACGATGGACGTGGAAGAATTATGGGCAAATTTTAAACACATTGTAAATCACGCATTTGACAAGTACGTGCCGAAAAAGTGGGTTACGGACAGAAAAGACCCACCGTGGTTTAACAGCGCAATTCGGAGAATGCTCAGGAAGCAAAGGCAGCTGCACTCGCGGTACAAGAAAGATCGGGAGAAAGAGGACAGGCAAAAGTTAGTAGAGATTCTTGCTGCTGTAAAAAGAGCGATGCGCGAAGCATTCAACCACTACCACCGTCATACCTTAGCAAAACATCTTGCTGAAAACCCAAGGAAATTCTAGTCTTACGTAAAATCGGTAAGAGGGTCGAACACTTGCATCCAGTCACTCACTGATCTACATCTACATCTACATGACTACTCTTCAATTCACATTTAAGTGCTTGGCAGAGGGTTCGTCGAACCACAATCATACTATCTCTCTTCCATTCCACTCCCGAACAGCGCGCGGGAAAAACGAACACCTAAACCTTTCTGTTCGAGCTCTGATTTCTCTTATTTTATTTTGATGATCATTCCTACCTATGTAGGTTGGGCTCAACAAACTATTTTCGCATTCGGAAGAGAAAGTTGGTGACTGAAATTTCGTAAATAGATCTCGCCGCGACGAAAAACGTCTTTGCTGTAATGACTTCCATCCCAATTCGCGTATCATATCTGCCACACTCTCTCCCCTACTACGTGATAATACAAAACGAGCTGCCCTTTTTTGTACCCTTTCGATGTCCTCCGTCAATCCCACCTGGTAACGATCCCACACCGCGCAACAATATTCTAACAGAGGACGAACGAGTGTAGTGTAAGCTGTCTCTTTAGTGGACTTGTTGCATCTTCTAAGTGTCCTGCCAATGAAACGCAACCTTTGGCTCGCCTTCCCCACAATATTATCTATGTGGTCTTTCCAACTGAAGTTGTTCGTAATTTTAACATCCAGGTACTTAGTTGAATTGACAGCCTTGAGAATTATACTATTTATCGAGTAATCGAATTCCAACGGATTTCTTTTGGAACTCATGTGGATCGCCTCACACTTTTCGTTATTTAGCGTCAACTGCCACCTGCCACACCATACAGCAATCTTTTCTAAATCGCTTTGCAACTGATACTAGTCTTCGGATGACCGTCCTAGACGGTAAATTACAACATCATCTGCGAACAACCTAAGATAACTGCTCAGATTGTCACCCAGGTCATTTATATAGATCAGAAACAGCAGAGGTCCCAGGACGCTTCCCTGGGGAACACCTGATATCACTTCAGTTTTACTCGATGAATTGCCGTCTATTACTACGAACTGCGACCTTCCTGACAGGAAATCACGAATCCAGTCGCACAACTGAGACGATACCCCATAGGCCCGCAGCTTGATTAGAAGTCGCTTGTGAGGAACGGTGTCGAAAGCTTTCCGGAAATCTAGAAATACGGAATCAACTTGAGATCCCCTGTCGACAGCGGCCATTACTTCGTGCGAATAAAGAGCTAGCTGCGTTGCACAAGAACGATGTTTTCTGAAACCATGCTGATTACGTATCAATAGATCGTTCCCTTCGAGGTGATTCATAATGTTTGAATACAGTATATGCTCCAAAACCCTACTGCAAACCGACGTCAATGATATAGGTCTGTAGTTAGATGGATTACTCCTACTAACCTTCTTAAACACTGGTGCGACCTGCGCAATTTTCCAATCTATAGGTACAGATCTATCGGTGAGCGAGCGGTTGTATATGAGTGTTAAGTAGGGAACTATTGTATCAGCGTAATCTGAAAGGAACCTAATCGGTATACAATCTGGACCTGAAGACTTTCCCGTATCAAGCGATTTGAGTTGCTTCGCAACCCTTAAGGTATCTACTTCTAAGAAACTCATGCTAGCAGCTGTTCGTGTTTCAAATTCTGGAATATTCCATTCATCTTCCCTGGTGAAGGAATTTCGGAAAACTGCGTTCAATAACTCCGCTTTAGCGGCACAGTCGTCGGTAACAGTACCATCGGCACTGCTCAGCGAAGGTATTGACTGCGTCTTGCCGCTTGTGTATTTTACATACGACCAGAATTTCTTCGGATTTTCTACCAGTCTTGCCTGGCAACCGAAGACAGCAAAACGAAAGCTGAAATTTCAAATTTAGCATTTGAGAAATCTTTCACGCAGAAGGATCGTACAAACATACTGCCGTTTGAGTCTCGTACAGATTCCCGTATGCAGGACATAGTGATAGACATCCCTGGGGTTGTGAAGCAGCTGAATGGGTTGAAAATAAATAAATCGCCAGGTCCTGATGGGAATCCAATTCGGTTTTACAGAGAGTACTCTTCTGCATTGGCTCCTTACTTAGCTTGCATTTATCGCGAATCTCTTGCCTAACGTAAAGTCCCGAGCGACTGGATAAAAGCGCTGGTGACGCCTGTATATAAGAAGGGTAGAAGGACGGATCCTCAAAATTACAGACCAATAACCTTAACATCGGTTTGTTGCAGGATTCTCGAACACATTCTCAGTTCGAATATAATGAATTTCCTTGAGACAGAGAAGTTGCTGTCCATGCATCAGCCCGGCTTTAGAAAGCATCGCTCCTGCGAAACGCAACTCGCCCTTTTTTCACATGATATCTTGCGAACCATGGATGAAGGGTATCAGACAGATGCCATATTCCTTGACTTCCGGAAAGCGTTTGAGTCGGTGCCCCACTGCAGACTCGTAACTAAGGTACGAGCATATGGGATATGTTCCCAAGTATGTGAGTGGCTCGAAGACTTCTTACGTAATAGAACCCAGTACGTTGTCCTCGATGGTGTGCGTTCATCGGAGGTGAGGATATCATCTGGAGTGTCCCAGGGAAGTGTGGTAGGTCCGTTGCTGTTTTCTATCCACATAAATGATCTTTTGGATAGGGTGGACAGCAATTTGCGGCTGTTTGCTGATGATGCTGTGGTGTACGGGAAGGTGTCGTCGTTGAGTGACTGTAGGACGATACAAGATGACTCGGACAGGATTTGTGATTGGTGTAAAGAATGGCAGCTAACTCTAAATATAGATAAATATAAATTAATGCAGATGAATAGGAAAAAGAATCCTGTAATTTTTGAATACTCCATTAGTAGTGTAGCGTTTGACACAGTCACATCGAT
Organism: Schistocerca nitens; assembly: GCF_023898315.1. NCBI lineage: Eukaryota > Metazoa > Arthropoda > Insecta > Orthoptera > Acrididae > Schistocerca > Schistocerca nitens. The sequence continues at coordinate 186,357,531 of NC_064623.1, forward strand.
TAAATATTTGGGCGTAACATTGCAGAGCGATATGATGTGGGACAAGCATGTAACGGCAGTTGTGGGGAAGGCGGATAGTCGTCTTCGGTTCATTGGGAGAATTTTGGGAAGATGTGGTTCATCTGTAAAGGAGACTGCTTATAAAACGCTAATACGACCTATTCTTGAGTACTGCTCGAGCGTTTGGGATCACTATCAGGTCGGATTGAGGGAGGACATAGAAGCAATTCAGAGGCGGGCTGCTAGTTACTGGTAGGTTTGATGATCACGCGAGTGTTACGGAACTGCTTCAGGAACTCGGGTGGGACTCTCTAGAGGAAAGGAGGCGTTCTTATCGTGAATCGCTACTGAGGAAATGTAGAGAACCAGCATTTGAGGCTGACTGCAGTACAATTTTACTGCCGCCAACTTGTATTTCGCGGAAAGACCACAAAGATAAGATAACAGAGATTAGGGTTCGTACAGAGGCATATAGGCAGTCATTTTTCCGTTCTGTTTGGGAGTGCAACAGGGAGGGAAGATGCTAGTTGCGGTACGAGGTACCCTCCGCCACGCACCGTATGATGGATTGCGTAGTATGTATGTAGATGTAGAAGTTGTTTTTCGGCGATGATTCGGTTGAAGAGTGAGACAAGGAATTGTGAAGCAGACTTTCCGAGCATTTTCCAGATTTTCGCTGGTACGTCATTTAAGCCAATTGCTTTCCATTTTCATCTTGCTAATGGCAAGCATTACCTCCTCAGGTGTAATTGTGGGGACGTGTTCTAAGGTGGGATCACGACTAGTAATTGGTGGATGCGTAAACTCTTTGTTGCTGATGTTATGAAAGTAGTTTTCCAACGCTGGAGAATAGATTATTTATCTCTTAGCAGTTTGCCATCGGCTCCCTTGATGTGCATGTCGTGTCCAGTGCCGCGAGTTGAACGGTGATGTGACTTAGCAAGTCGGTAGATGTTGTTTTCTCCCGACGGTGTGTCAAGCTGGTCATACAGTGTCTGGTAATACTGGCCACTTGCTGCAGCTACTGCTCTTTTTGCTGCTGATTTCAGGTTGCGATATTTCTGGAGATCAGTGTCAAGTCGTGAGTTCCACCAAGTCTTGTACGCCATCTTTATCTCTCTGACTGCTTGCTTGACTTCATCTGTCCACCACCAGGTTTGTTTATCAATGTATTTTCTTCCAGATATGGTTTCTCCCAGCGTTTTCGTCGGTGCTTGATGTGGTGTCACCGCCAGACACCACACTTGCTAGGTGGTAGCTTTAAATCGGCCGCGGTCCATTAGTACATGTCGGACCCGCGTGTCGCCACTGACAGTGATCGCAGACCGAGCGCCACCACACGGCAGGTCTCGAGAGACGGACTAGCACTCGCCCCAGTTGTACGGACGACGTAGCTAGCGATGCACACTGACGAAGCCTCGATCATTTGCAGAGCAGATAGTTAGAATAGCCTACAGCTAAGTCAATGGCTACGACCTAGCAAGGCGCCATTAGCATTACATAGCTTGTATCTAAAGAGTCTCACTTTTATCGTCAAGAGCGATGTACCACAAGGATGGATTAAAGTTAAGTATTCCAGGAGCTACGTACTTTTCTTTATAGAATTCATTACGTATCCTGTTTCAGACCTATCTACTAGCCTGCGAGAGTTAACGCGTGCCTTTCGGCTACTTCCGAGTGGCGTGGCTGTCTTGTTACGCCACAACACTTGATGTATTTGTTCCACAGCATCTTTCCACGTATCTTGAACCAACTGATCGGTCTTCACAGAGAAGTTTGCCAAGGCTGCCATCAACTCGTTTCGCTGGGTGTTCGTTCGCCATCACTTAATTCGCTCAGGCGCAGTCTTAGTTTTAGGTTTTGGTTGTATAACACACTTACGAATATCGAGGACAAGCAATCGGTGTTGAGGAGCGATGCAGTCATACGGAATTACTTTGGTATCCGTTATCAGCTTCATGTCTTGTTAGCGAACTAGTCAATAATCGATCTGAGTAGCATGACCTCCACTTGCGTAGGTAGCCAAATGTGTTGGCCTCTTTCTAAAGTATGTGTTGGTCACAATGAGATCACGAGCTTCTGCAAAATCAAGTATCCGACATCCATCATCGTTCCGCACACCAAATCCATGTCCTCCATGGCATCGCATATATCCTTCTCTGTGAGTCCCGACATGTGTGTTTAAATCTCCTCCAACAATAATGGACTCATGCTGGGGAATTGCTTGAAGGAGGACGTCTAGACTCTTCCAAAACTTGTCCTTCTCAACCTCATTGCATCCAGTTTGAGGTGCATAGCAAGATACAATGTGGGCAGTGATAGCTGTTGAATCAATCTTGATAGACATAAGTGAGCCATGAAAAAAATTGCTGTTTTGAAGAGCGCGCCGCAGCGCCTTCCGTTTTGGCGCTGGCGCCGCTGTGGCAATCGCAGTTTTTGTGTCTCCCTCTGGTGGAAAAGGGGAAAGGTTGCCTCTTCACGTGCATTTAAGGGGCGGGATAAGCTCGCTAGAGGAAGTCAGTCAATCGGACTGAGGCTAGGTCAGTCTCGCGTCACCAGTTGCTGGTCTGTTTCTCGTTTGCATTTGTGCGGCAGTTAGTGTCTGTCTGTCGTCGGAGTGCTAGTATGTCTGTCGTTTGTATCAAACTTTAAAGCCAGAAAATGAGAGTCTTGCCACCCCGCCAGTAAGAGAACTCAGCTAGTGGTCGCTCGGTCGGGGCTGAGTTCCTGTATCTGAGTCTGCGCGTTAGGCCGCCAGTCTCTGTCGAGTTGCTCGGGCAACGGTCATTGGCGGTTCGATTGGTCGGTCGTGCACTGAGACACGAGATGACCTGTCCGCCTTGAGCGTCGGCGCATGTGAGGTCGCCACGTGAGTCCAGTGGGCAGCGCCGTATAGGAAGGGGTAGTGGCTTCGCGGTTCACAAGAGAGCAACAGGAGCGAAACCACGACATAGGTCTGGCCGGTGCGAGCTGCGACGCCGTGAGACGGGAGATCGGCGCGCCTTCCTGCGTCCGTTGAAGCGGCTGGCAGCGGACGGTTCGGGAGAGCGTTGGGGGTGATGCGCCAGGACTTCGCCAGAAATCGCAGTTTATTAGAAGTTAAGTGACTGGAGATATGTTGTTTCATTTACTTGTTTAACTCTACTTGTTTTCTTGGTGAGGTCACCAGCCGCTTTGTTTTGGGGTCGTCCCACCATTCTTCTCCGTTTGTCCACCCTCGGGAAGGTGGTTATTTGTGAATTGGGTGGTCCGTTTTTCCCTTGTGGAAATGGGGGAGGTTTAGAGCAATCTGCGGTTCGGGTTGTTTAGTAACACCCCCCCCCCCCTGTCAATCTGCCATACGTTAATAGCTGTCATGTTTGTCGGATTCGGTGTTAACGAATTTATTGCTTAAAGGCCGAATCCTTGAAATATGTTTTTACCTTGCCTATCATCTTGCGATGTGGTATATGTGTGATGTAGAGCATGTTGTATATTTTATGTAAGTTTGCATTTTTGGGTTTTATTTAAATAGTCATTTTAGGTTATAAGGTTGCCACCCTTACACCGTAAGAGTCCTTTAAAAAAAATATTGCACTTTTGGCGGCAAATAATTTGAGTGTTGTACCATTTCCATCCCTCTTACGAGATGCATAGTTTACGCGTTTGTGTGAGTTGTTAAAATTTTTTTTAGTTTAAAGTAATCTGGTGTGTTGCAGATTTGCACCAGTGTACTCTATCAGAGGTTGTTGTGAGCGGTCATGACTACGGCCGTGTTGAAAGGGAGCAGGCAAGGTTCTCAGCCCGAAGGCTCAAACTGCTAATATTGTTTCTTCTGCCTCTAAATAAAATTCTAACTTGATATTTCGAGGGTGCTTTTCTACTTATAATTTTGAATCTGTTTTTGAAAAGGCTTTTAGGAATAAAATTCGCATTTGTTAAAAGTAATTTCATTTTCCATGAGTTACTTCCTGGCAATTACTTCCACGCTCACCTAGTGTGATTAAATGTTGTCTTGAATCGCTAGTAAATAAAGTAAATTCTTTAAGAAAAGACCTTCAGTAAATTTACGGTTCAATAAGCCTTTCTGACACCCTGTTGACACTGGTGACATTGTTACGGAAGTACTGGTCGACGACTATTACTATGCCGATTCGTGTACTGGTACCGTGATAGATGAGTTTGTAGCCATCTCCAATTTCTTTTGCCTTTGAACCTTTCCACTTGGTCAGGCAATGTTTATACGTCTGTTTATAACCATTTCTGCTAGTTCACGATGTCGGCCGGTCAATGAACCAATATTGAGCGTAGCTAATCTCATATTTTTAACCTACCCCGTCCACGCATAGATAACCCTTGCCCATTTCTCAGGTCACTCAGGCGCAAGTGGCGCGCATCGCTTCGGGGGTACTCTCTAGCATGCTACGAATTTAGAAGAGACGTAGCCACAGATGCGACAAAAGATTCCTCAACCGACAGGTCGCTTCGTCTGTTGCTGAGGGCATTTTTTAGGTACTGCCAGCATGTAATCAGGCCGCCCCTAACCCGGAGAACAGACGCCTTTTGCAGCCACCCCTATGGGGTGCGGGATTAAAATGGGGTAATTTACAGACATCAGCGACTTTGGCAAAGGCTGGAAAGGAGTCTCTCGGAAACGGCAAAGGTGGTCGGCCGTTGGCGTGCTACGACCCTCAACATCTATGGAAATTGGGTGAAAGACAGAGAAACCAGGAGCAGACAGAAAGGTGTGGGACGTTCAAACATCGTGACATGATGTCGGAGACTTACTTTCCCTATAATACAGGACAGACAGCGACCTAAGACAGACCTGACGACAGAATACAGTGCTGATAGAGGCGCAAGTGTGTTGCAGCACACAGTTCAGCGCATATCGTCGAACACGGGGCTCCACACCGATTCCTACGTATTCCCATACTGACCCAACGATATCGTCGATTACAGTTGGAGTTGTCAAGTGATAAACATGATTTTATAATCAGGGATGACCGGGACCGGGTGCGCCGTAGTCCGGGGAAACTGCTGCACCACGCCACGGGATATCATTGGAGAGACCACATGCATCCCTTCATTGCTCATGTCTTCCCCGACTGCGATGGCATGATAACTGTACCTGCAGTGAGGGACTGATCTTGGCAAAGCGGTCTGAGGAGAATGGTGGACCACCAAAGTGGTGCGATCGGAACCTAATGGAACACCTCTGGGACCTGGTCGGGAGACAGCTCCGCGCCCACGAACCACTGACCCGTAATTTTGGGGATTTTCGTGACGTGTGGATGACATCGCGTGCCACATACCTGCGAAAACTTACCAGGTAATTCTTAAAAAAAAATTGTGTTAACGTCTTATGGGACCAAACTACTGAGGTCATGGGTCCCTAAGCTTATGCACTTCTTAATCTAACTTAACTTACGCTAAGGACAACACACACACACACACACACACACACACACACACACACACACACACACACACACACATGCCCGATGGAGGACTCGAACCTCCGACGGGGGTAGCCGTGCGGACCGTGACAAGACTCCTGAGACCACGCGGCTACCACGCACGGCCACGAAATTCTCGACTCCATATCGCAAAAAATCGTTGCTGTACCACTCTCTATGGTGGATGAACAAGCTATTGGCAGGAGAGGGGGGCTGGAGATGCTTAGGGAACTCAAATGGGAATACCTGGACGGGAGGCGTTGTTCTTATAGAGGGACGCTGTTGAGTGAATATAGAGAACCACTGTTTGACAAAATGTTCAGATGTGTGTGAAATCTTATGGGACTTAACTGCTAAGGTCATCAGTCCCTAACCTTACACACTACTTGACCTAAATTATCCCAAGGACAAGGACACACACCCATGCCCGAGGGAGGACGCGAACCTCCGTCGGGACCAGCCGTACAGTCTTTGACAGCAGCGCCTAAGACCTCTCGGCTAGTCCCGCGCGGCCCATTACTTGAAGCTGACTGCCGAACGATTCCACTGCCGCCAACATACATTGCGAATAACGACCACGAATATAAGATACGACAGATTAGGGCTCATACGGGGCCATAACAGTCGTTTTACCCTCGCCGCATTTGAGAGTGAAACAGAAAAGGTGATGACTAGTAGTGGTACAAGGTAACCTCCACCAAGCTCCTTATTGTGGCTAGCGGAGTATCTATAGAGGTGTAGATTTTTGAAAACTACATTCTATGGCCTCGTAGCTCAATCGGTAAAAACATAACCCTTACAGGTTCAATTTGTTTTCCATCCCTACGTCTCTCTGTCTGTCTGTTCGACTATTCAAAGCCGTCGCTCTCAGGAACGGGTAGACGTATGAAATTGAAATTTACGTCACATATTAAGATCTGATGATGGTCGAAGTAGAGAGGATATAAAATGTAGACTGGCAATGGCAAGGAAAGTGTTTCTGAAGAAGAGAAATTTGTTAACATCGAGAATTGATTTAAGTCTCAGGAAGTCGTTTCTGAAAGTATTTGTATGGAGTGTAGCCATGTATGGAAGTGAAACATGGACGATAAATAGTTTGGACAAGAAGAGAATAGAAGCTTTCGAAATGTGGTGCTACAGAAGAATGCTGAAGATTAGATGGGTAGATCACATAACTAATGAGGTGGTGTTGAATAGAATAGGGGAGAAGAGGAGTTTGTGGCACAACTTGACAAGAAGAAGGGACCGGTTGGTAGGGCATGTTCTGAGGCATCAAGGGATCACAAATTTAGCATTGGAGGGCAGCGTGGAGGGTAAAAGTCGTAGAGGGAGACCAAGAGATGAATAGACTAAGCAGATTCAGAAGGATGTAGGTTGTAGTAAGTACTGGGAGATGAAGAAGCTTGCACAGGATAGAGTAGCATCGAGAGCTGCGTCAAACCAGTCTCAGGACTGAACAACAACAACAACATTAAAATCAAAATTCCCTTGTCGATGCGATGTAAAAAATCGTTGCTTCTAAATCAATGCAGTCAAAAGATACGGTCATTTATATTATATAACTGAAGCGCCAAAAACCTGGTATAGGAATGTGTATTCAAATAGAGACATACGTAAACAGGCACAATATGGCTTTGCGGTGAGCAACGCCTATATAAGACAACAAGGGTCTGGCGCAGTTGTTGAATCGGTTATTGCTGCTACAATGGCAGGTTATCAAGATTTAAGTCAGTTTGAACGTGGTATTATAGTCGGTGCATGAGCGATGGGTCACAGCAACTCCGAGGTAGAGATGAAATGGGTATTTTCCGGTACGACCATTTCACTGGTGTACCGTGAAAATCTGGAATCCGGTAAAACATCAAACCTCCGACGACGCTGTGACCGGAAAAAGATCCTGCAAGAACGGGACCATCGACGACTGAATAGAAACGTACAACGTGACAAAAGTGCAAACGTTCCGCATTTTCTCACCAAGTGGCAGCGTGACAACTATTCAATGAACCATCATCGATATAGTCTTTCGGAGCCACTCGTGATATCTGCATTACACAAAGCTTTACGGCCCGCCTGGGCCAGTCAACACCGACTGTTGGAAACATACGCTTATGGAAATTGAAATAAGAACACCGTGAATTCATTGTCCCAGGAAGGGGAAACTTTATTGACACATTCCTGGGGTCAGATACATCACATGATCACACTGACAGAACCACAGGCACATAGACACAGGCAACAGAGCATGCACAATGTCGGCACTAGTACAGTGTATATCCACCTTTCGCAGCAATGCAGGCTGCTATTCTCCCATGGAGACGATCGTAGAGATGCTGGATGTAGTCCTGTGGAACGGCTTGCCATGCCATTTCCACCTGGCGCCTCAGTTGGACCAGCGTTCGTGCCGGACGTGCAGATCGCGTGAGACGACGCTTCATCCAGTCCCAAACATGCTCAATGGGGGACAGATCCGGAGATCTTGCTGGCCAGGGTAGTTGACTTACACCTTGTAGAGCACGTTGGGTGGCACGGGATACATGCGGACGTGCATTGTCCTGTTGGAACAGCAAGTTCCCTTGCCGGTCTAGGAATGGTAGAACGATGGGTTCGATGACGGTTTGGATGTACCGTGCACTATTCAGTGTCCCCTCGACGATCACCAGTGGTGTACGGCCAGTGTAGGAGATCGCTCCCCACACCATGATGCCGGGTGTTGGCCCTGTGAGCCTCGGTCGTATGCAGTCCTGATTGTGGCGCTCACCTGCACGGCGCCAAACACGCATACGACCATCATTGGCACCAAGGCAGAAGCGACTGTCATCGCTGAAGACGACACGTCTCCATTCGTCCCTCCATTCACGCCTGTCGCGACACCACTGGAGGCGGGCTGCACGATGTTGGGGCGTGAGCGGAAGACGGCCTAACGGTATGCGGTACCGTAGCCCAGCTTCATGGAGACGGTTGCGAATGGTCCTCGCCGATACCCCAGGAGCAACAGTGTCCCTAATTTGCTGGGAAGTGGCGGTGCGGTCCCCTACGGCACTGCGTAGGATCCTACGGTCTTGGCGTGCATCCGTGCGTCGCTGCGGTCCGGTCCCAGGTCGACGGGCACGTGCACCTTCCGCCGACCACTGGCGACAACATCGATGTACTGTGGAGACCTCACGCCCCACGTGTTGAGCAATTCGGCGGTACGTCCACCCGGCCTCCCGCATGCCCACTATACGCCCTCGCTCAAAGTCCGTCAACTGCACATACGGTTCACGTCCACGCTGTCGCGGCATGCTACCAGTGTTAAAGACTGCGATGGAGCTCCGTATGCCACGGCAAACTGGCTGACACTGACGGCGGCGGTGCACAAATGCTGCGCAGCTAGCGCCATTCGACGGCCAACACCGCGGTTCCTGGTGTGTCCGCTGTGCCGTGCGTGTGATCATTGCTAGTACAGCCCTCTCGCAGTGTCTGGAGCAAGTATGGTGGGTCTGACACACCGGTGTCAATGTGTTCTTTTTTCCATTTCCAGGAGTGTATTACCTGGTCGGACAAGTCTCGTTAGAAATTGTATCGAGCGGATAGACGCTGCATGTCAGCAGGGAACTATTCAAACTGGTGGAGTCTCTGTAATGGTGTGGGGCGCGTGCATTTGGAGTCATATGGGACCAATGATACGTCTGCTCTGACAGGTGACACGTAAATAAGCAGCCTGTCTGATGACCTGCATCCATTCATGTCCTTTGTGCATTGAGATGGACTTGGGGAATTCCAGCAGGACAATGCGACACCCCACATGTCCAATTTTGCTACGGAATGGCTCAAGGAACACTCTTCTGTGTCTAAACACCTCCGCTGGCCTCCAAACTCCCCACACATGAACTTTATTGAGTATATCTGGAATGCCTTGCAACGTGCTGTTCAGAAGAGATCTCCACCGTCTCGTAGGCTACTCCTACGGATTTCATGGCGTCAATTTTCTCCAGCACTACTTCAGACATTAGTCGAGTCCACGCCACGTCGTGTTGCGGTATTTCTGCGTGCTCGAAGGGGCCCTACACGATATTAGGCAGGTGTACCAGTTCTTTGGCTCTTCAGTGTATTTTGATACACGCAAACCCAGTCATCAAAACCTATATGGCACGAACTTCCAGCCTACTGTAGTTGCTGTGGGTCAGCAGTCTCTGTTAGTCAGTACAATGAAAAATCCGTCCATAGTTGCAAATTTCACTTGGTTTTATTCACTCGATTTTATTCACTCGACGACTTGTTTCGCGCCGGGATCCATTTTGAAATCATCGTAACAAAGTCGAAAACCGTATTTTCGAAAATGTAAAAACCATATGAAAAATGTACAAACGAACAGTTACAGCATAAATAGATGTGGCATTTTTTCATAGTTTTTACCTTTTCGGTAATACCATTTTTGACTATGTTACAATGATATGAAGATGGGTCCTGTCCCGAAACCAGTCACCCAGTGAATAAAAAAAGTGAAATTTGCAACTTTGGACGGGTTTTCCGTTACACTGACCTACAGGGTACTTGCTGCTGCGTATTTCCTAAGAAGCAAAACTTCGCACTACAACCAAACAAAAGTATCTGAAAATTGTTAATTTGTAACTATGTCACACAAAGAATTTTTTTTTCATTTGTTATCAGAATCTGTTTGCCCGTTCGTCTATTAGTATCCCTTTTGTCAGGAAGGGTAAACGTATCACGTTAAATTCTTGTCACATAATTATGTCTATGGTCTCTTGGCGGTATAATGAATGTTGTCTTCTAAGTCAATGAAGTCAAAAGACACGCCCATTTATTTCATGTAGTTTGAGACTTGCAAACTTTTCATCGATACCTATAGGATACTTTCGGTTGACCTACAATAGTAAAATTTGGCAAGAAGCAAGGTTTTACATCACAGCCAAAGGAATAATTCAAAAATTGTTGATTTGTAGTTTGTAAGTTCCCTTTTTGATCGTTGTTGTACACCACAAGTATCAGTGGTATGGGGAACAGGTTATAAGTGGCTGCATTCTTTAGATAAACATTATTCTTCGGTATCGATGTTTTGACTGTTAAATAAGGAACAGTAGGTACAGGAGTCATTGAATCATTAACGTACAGAAGAATGGATGCGCGTTATAAGCAAAAATGATAAAAAAATCAACACCCACTACAAAAACTAAAGTCAAAACCTGACAACACCCGCTATCAACACATATGTCAAAACTTCGTGTAGCAGGCGTGGTACACTGATCAGAATGGTGCAAAATGACAACGACGCAAACATTCAAAGGCAGCGAGCTTGGGAGTGCAAAGATACTAGTATAAGGAGTCGATGCCACATGCTTTGTAAAACGTGTGCGCACAAAGGGGAAAGCGACAAAATATGTATTAAATATAAACAGAATCGCCAAATGATGCTGAGAATGTAAATTAAAAGTAGGTACGCCTAAATACATAAGTACAAGTAAAACTAGACGTAACTGATATGTCAGTTGGTAAAATTATAGTGACTTGCCTAGTCGCAAAAAATATACAGAAAAACTTGCTGTGTCCGGCGAAACAAGTCTTGTTTGAAGTAAAAGATAGAGCCGTAACTACCTATACCTCCAGCAATAGTGGACAAGTCATTTTACGAAAAGTAAGTTACCACCAAGTCACATTAAAACAACACCTGTAAGATTCACAGTCAAAATCCCAGGTATAGACAAAAGCAGCGGTTCACACACGCATAACAAGCGCAAGCAGTCGCACAAGAGTGTAATAAAATCCAAGAAACACACAAAGGTAAAGATACCTAGGAACTAAACATGTAATAATTAGCAGTAAGTGTAGCACAGTCAAGAACACACGTCGGTCGCGGTTTTTATCTAACACATATTTCTAAGATAAAAAAAGACGCACCACGTTGGAACTATCAGAATGGGACGGAAATCGATAGATGTGATATACATGCGCACGATAGCAGTTTGAGAAAAACTGGATGTTTTATTCAAAAGAAAGAGCTTCACATTGGCCACATTCTGACAGAATGTGACTTTGCAGTGTTACTCGAAAATGCCATAAGGACGAAATTCCAGTAGTAACAATAAATATTTTATACAGGCAACGGCGACTATGGTGTCTTTTAAGAAAAATTATTCGAGAAGTTACTCGGCTTATCATTGGTTGACAGAGCTTTTGGATGTCCTCCTGAGGGACATTGTGCCAAATTGTGTTCAATTGGCGCGTTAAATCGTCAAAATCGCGAGATGGCTGGAGGACCATGCCCACAATGCTCCAGAGGTTCTCGATAGGCGAGAGAACCGGCGACCTTGCTGGCCAAGGTAGGCTTTGGCAAGCAAGAAGACAGGCAGTAGAAGCTCTCACCGTGTGCAGATGCGAGCTAGCTTGTTGAAATGTATGCCGCTGACAGCTAGCCTGCCGTGTAGGGCAACAAAACGGGGCGATGAAAATCGTCGGCGTACTGCTGTTCTGTGAGGGTCCCGCGGATGACAACCAAAGGAGTATTGCTACCAAATGACGCGGCGCACCAGACCATCAGTCCTGGTGGTCGGGCCGGATGGTAAGCGACAGCCATGCTTGTATCCCACCTCTGACCACTGCGTCTTCGCTCGCCATCTGGGCTTACTTCGACAAGGGACTCACTACTAAAGACAATTCTACTCCAGTCAATTAACCACCAGGGCGAGACGCCCCAGGCATGACAGTAGTGATGGTTTGCAGTGCCATTTTTTCATTAGCAGGAACTCTTTGGTTGTCATCTGCGGCAACAAAGTGTTTTGTTGCCCTTCGTGGCCATCCTGGGCTTAAATATCAGCAAGATAACCCGTGCCCACCTGCAAAAGCGTACCTTGGCAAGTAAGGTCACCGGATGTTCGCCAGTTGAGATTTGGAGCATTACGGATAGGGCCCTTCAAACATCTCGAGATTTTCAGAATCTAAACCACCTACTGGACAGAGTTTGGCACGATATCCCTCACAAGGATATTCAACAACTCTGTCAATCAATGCCAAGCCGAATAGTGGCATACTATCCACAAGCTCATCAAGGCACTGTTGGTCCAGATTGTCTCAATCCTCAATAGCGATTCGGCGTCTTGTCACGGTCCGCACGGCTACCCCTGTCGGAGGTTCGAGTTCTCCCTCGGGCATGGGTGTGTGTGTGTGTGTTTGTCCTTAGGATAATTTAGGTTAAGTAGTGTCTAAGCTTAGGGACTGATGACTTTAGCAGTTAAGTCTCATAAGATTTCACACACACAGACACACACACACACACACACACACACACACACACACGCAAATGCACTTCTCGGGTTCTGCGCCGTATCGTACTGTGGATATCGCACAATATTACATCGACGCAACTGCTCGACGTCTTCAGGCGTTGGTAGTTGCTGCTGTCACTACTACAAGACGCGCCTGATGATAATCGCGCAGCGGCGTCGAAATTTCTCAGGCCCCGGAGCAGGAAATGCGTGTGTACGGGAAGACGCTTTGAAGGAAAGCGGCGCTCCTAGTGCCCCCTGCTGGGAGCCGAGGAAAGGGCTACCGCGCTTGTGCTGTGGGCCTGACGCTCTTGTAGTTAAAAGCTAAATTAAATCTCAGCAGTGCGTTGCGTCGACCTGAGACGGTGGAGATCTCTTCTGAACAGCACGTTGCAAGATATCCCAGATATACTCAATAAAGTTCATGTATGGGGAGTTTGGTGGCCAGCGGAAGTGTTTGGACTCAGAATAGTGTTCCTTGAGCCACTCCGTAGCAACACTGGACATGTGGGGTGTCGCATTCTCCTGCTGGGATTCCCCAAGCCATCAGGAAAAGAAAACTGGCGTTCTACGGGTCGGAGCGTGGAATGTCAGATTCCTTAATCGGGCAGGTAGGTTAGAAAATTTAAAAAGGGAAATGGATAGGTTAAAGTTACATATAGTGGGAATTAGTGAAGTTCGGTGGCAGGAGGATCAAGACTTCTGGTCAGGTGACTACAGGGTTATAAACACAAAATCAAATAGGGGTAATGCAGGAGTAGGTTTAATAATGAATAGGAAAATAGGAACGCGGGTAAGCTACTACAAACAGCTTAGTGAACGTATTATTGTGGCCAAGATAGATACGAAGCCCACACCTACTACAGTAGTACAAGTTTATATGCCAACTAGCTCTGCAGATGACGAAGAAATTGAAGAAAGGTATGATGAAATAAAAGAAATTATTCAGATAGTGAAGGGAGACGAAAATTTAATAGTCATGGGTGACTGGAATTCGAGTGTAGGAAAAGGGAGAGAAGGAAACATAGTAGGTGAATATGGATTGGGGCTAAGAAATGAAAGAGGAAGCCGCCTGGTAGAATTTTGCACAGAGCATAACGTAATCATAGCTAACACTTGGTTTAAGAATCATGAAAGAAGGTTGTATACGTGGAAGAACCCTGGAGATACTAAAAGGTATCAGATAGATTATATAATGGTAAGACAGAGATTTAGGAACCAGGTTTTAAATTGTAAGACATTTCCAGGGGCAGATGTGGATTCTGACCACAATCTATTGGTTATGAACTGTAGATTAAAACTGAAGAAACTGCAAAAAGGTGGGAATTTAACGAGATGGGACCTGGATAAACTGAAAGAACCAGAGGTTGTGCAGAGTTCCAGGGAGAGCATAAGGGAACAATTGACAGGAATGGGGGAAAGAAATACAGTAGAAGAAGAATGGGTAGCTTTGAGGAATGAAGTAGTGAAGGCAGCAGAGGATCAAGTAGGTAAAAAGACGAGTTCTAGTAGAAATCCTTGGGTAACAGAAGAAATATTGAATTGATGAAAGGAGAAAATATAAAAATGCAGTAAATGAAGGAGGCAAAAAGGAATACAAACGTCTCAAAAATGAGATCGACAGGAAGTGCAAAATGGCTAAGCAGGGATGGCTAGAGGACAAATGTAAGGATGTAGAGGCTTATCTCACTAGGGGTAAGATAGATACTGCCTACAGGAAAATTAAAGAGACCTTTGGAGATAAGAGAACCACTTGTATGAACATCAAGAGCTCAGATGGAAACCCAGTTCTAAGCTAGGAAGGGAAAGCAGAAAGGTGGAAGGAGTATCTAGAGGGTGTATACAAGGGCGATGTACTTGAGGACAATATTATGGAAATGGAAGAGGATGTGGATGAAGATGAAATGGGAGATACGATACTGCGTGAAGAGTTTGACAGAGCACTGAAAGACGTGAGTCAAAACAAGGCCCCCGGAGTAGACAACATTCCATTGGAACTACTGACGGCCTTGGGAGAGCCAGTCCTGACAAAACTCTACATCTGGTGAGCAAGATGTATGAAACAGGCGAAATACCCTCAGACTTCAAGAAGAATATAATAATTCCAATCCCAAAGAAAGCAGGTGTTGACAGATGTGAAAATTACCGAACTATCAGTTTAATAAGTCACAGCTGCAAAATACTAACGCGAATCTTTACAGACAAATGGAAAAACTAATAGAAGCCAACCTCGGTGAAGATCAGTTTGGATTCCGTAGAAACACTGGAACACGTGAGGCAATACTGACCCTACGACTTAGCTTAGAAGAAAGATTAAGGAAAGGCAAACCTACGTTACTAGCATTTGTAGACTTACAGAAAGCTTTTGACAATGTTGACCGGAATACTCTCTTTCAAATTCTAAAGGTGGCAGGGGTAAAATACAGGTATCGAAAGGCTATTTACAATTTGTACAGAAACCAGATGGCAGTTATAAGAGTCGTGGGACATGAAAGGGAAGCAGTGGTTGGGAAGGGAGTAAGACAGGGTTGTAGCCTCTCCCCGATGTTATTCAATCTGTATATTGAGCAAGCAGTAAAGGAAACAAAAGAAAAATTCGGAGTAGGTATTAAAATCCATGGAGAAGAAATAAAAACTTTGAGGTTCGCCGGCGACATAGTAATTCTGTCAGAGACAGCAAAGGACTTGGAAGAGCAGTTGAACGGATGGACAGTGTCTTGAAAGGACGATATAAGATGAACATCAACAAAAGCAAAACGAGGATAATGGAATGTAGTTGAATTAAGTCGGGTGATGCTGAGGGAATTAGATTAGGAAATGAGACACTTAAAGTAGTAAAGGAGTTTTTCTGTTTGGGGAGCAAAATAACTGATGATGGTCGAAGTAGAGAGGATATCAAATGTAGACTGGCAATGGCAAGGAAAGCGTTTCTGAAGAAGAGAAATTTGTTAACATCGAGTATAGATTTAAGTGTCAGGAAGTCTTTTCTGAAAGTATTTGTATGGAGTGTAGCCATGTATGGAAGTGAAACATGGACGATAAATAGTTTGGACAAGAAGAGAATAGAAGCTTTCGAAATGTGGTGCTACAGAAGAATGCTGAAGATTAGATGGGTAGATCACATAACTAATGAGGAGGTACTGAATAGTTTGTGGCCCAACTTGACCAGAAGACGGGACCGGTTATTGGGACATGTTCTGAGGCATCAAGGGATCACCAATTTAGTATTGGAGGGCAGCGTGGAGGGTAAAAATCGTAGAGGGAGACCAAGAGATGAATACACTAAACAGATTCAGAAGGATGTAGGTTGTAGTAGGTACTGGGAGATGAAGAAGCTTGCACAGGATAGAGTAGCATGGAGAGCTGCATCAAACCAGTCTCAGGACTGAAGACCACAACAACAACAACAGTGGCCAGCGGAAGTTTTTGGACTCAGAAGAGTGTTCCTTGAGCCACTCCGTAGCAACACTGGACATGTGGGGTGTTGCATTGTCCTGCTGGAATTCCCCAAGCCCATCTCAATGCACAATGGACATGAATGGATGCAGGTCAACAGCCAGGCTGCTTATTTACGTGTCACCTGTCAGAGCAGACGTATCATTGGTCCCATATGACTCCAAATGCACGCGCCCCACACCATTACAGAGACTCCACCAGCTTGAATAGTTCCCTGCTGACATGCAGGGTCCATCCGCTCGACCGATCGAAGCACAAGGTGCAGCACGAGTCGATACGCGGCTCAGTTATTAATTTCCAAATATTAGGAATAAAAAACAGTCTACCTTTTAGTTAAGTATGTTTTAAGTTAGTATACAAAATTTCAGCCCTGTGTCTTAAATAGTTTTTAACCAGTGTGTACCAGAATATCGGAAAATGAACTTCAGGGACTTTCAAGTTAAAGTTAGAGATTGATTGTCCGCCTATGCCGACTAATGCATCCCACGTCGATATTTATCTTGTTTCCGGTGTTGTTCTCCCTCCGTTTCCTTCTCCAGACTTCATCTTATTCCAGGTTCTCCGGTGGCTTCCAACACTAATTTCTCTGCCTCGAAGTGTGTCCAGCGACCAGTGGTGGTTACAGTTCTTTGGATACTTAGTCCACCAGGCACTCCCGTCAGTTATTTGATCTTGACACTGCATCATCGCAGAACATAGCAGAGCATCAAGCACACTTACTTTCAAAGTATTAAGACTTAGCAGACCATGTTTTAATATCCGTTTCCATATATAGTTGTTAAAATTTTCATTCGTATTTTGAGGTCTACCATGTAATTCCTTCTGCAATAATATTGTGTCACCAAGAAATTAGACATAAAGTGATAAAAAACAAACAAGTGACAATAAAAGAGCTGTCTGAGTGACCCAGGGGTGTCGTCATGTGCGCAGACGCTTTTAAATTCCCCTAATTTTGGGGCTTACTTCGTTACAGTTTCCTCAAAATAAACTGCTACTTGTTCAGAAAATTACAAAATGGCTCTGAGCACTATACGACTTAACTGCTGAGGTCATCAGTCACCTAGAACTTAGAACTAATTAAACCTAACTAACCTATGGACATCACACACATCCATGCCCGAGACAGGATTCGACAGAAAATTACAGAGAATTACTTAAGCGAAAAATTAAAAACTAGATTTTTTTGACATTTACTCACCTTATGGTTCCTTCACAAGCTACAGCGACAGTTTTTCTAATGCATGAATTATTTCTCTACATCTCCATACATACTCAGCAAGCCACCTGACGGTGCGTGGCGGAGGGTAGCTTCAGTACCTCTATCGGTTCTCCCTTCTATTCCAGTCTCGTATTGTTCGTGGAAAGAACGATTGTCGGTATGCTTCTGTGTGGCCTATAAATCTCTCTGATTTTATCCTCATGGTCTCTTCGCAAAATATACGTAGGAAGGAACAATATACTGCTGGACTCTTCGGTGAAGGTACGTTCTCGAAACTTTAACAAAAGCCCGTACCGAGCTACTGAGCGTCTCTCCTGCAGAGTCTTCCACTGGAGTTTATCTATCATCTCCGTAACGCTTTCGCGATTACTAAATGATCCTGTAACGAAGCGCGCTGCTCTCCGTTGGATCTTCTCTCTCGCTTCTATCAACCCTGTCTGGTACGGATCCCACACTGCTGAGCAGTATTCAAGCAGTGGGCGAACAAGCGTACTGTATCCTACTTCTTTTGTTTTCGGATTGCATTTCCTTAGGATTCTTCCAATGAATCTGTCTGGCATCTGATTTACCGACGATCAACTTTATACGATCATTCCATTTTAAATCACTCCTAATGCGTACTCCCAGATAATTTATGGAATTAACTGCTTCCAGTTGATGACCTCATATATTGTAGCTAAATGATAAGGGATCTTTCTTTTTATGTATTCGCAGCACATTACACTTGTCTATATTGAGATTCAATTGTCATTCCCTGCACCATGCGTCAATTCGCTGCAGATCCTCCTGCATTTCAGTACAATTTTCCATTGTTACAACCTCTCGATATACCACAGCATCATCCGCAAAAAGCCTCAGTCGAATTCCGATGTCATCCACAAGGTCATTTATGTATGTTGTGAATAGAAACGGTCCTACGACACTCCCCTGCGGCACACCTGAAATCACTCTTACTTCGGAAGACTTCTATCCATTGAGAATGACATGCTGCGTTCTGTTATCTAGGAACTCTTCAATCCAATCACACAATTGGTCTGATAGTCCATATCATCTTACTTTGTTCGTTAAACGACTGTGGGGAACTGTACCGAACGCCTTGCGGAAGTCAAGAAACAAGGCATCTACCTGTGAACCCGTTTCTATGGCCCTCTGAGTCTCGTGGACGAATAGCGCGAGCTGGGTTTCACACGATCGTCTTTTTCGAAACCCGTGCTGATTCCTACACAGTAGATTTCTAGTCTCCAGAAAAGTCATTATACTCGAACATAATACGTGTTCCAAAATTCTACAACTGATCGACGTTAGAGATGTAGGTCTATAGTTCTGCACATCTGTTCGACATCCCTTCTTGAAAACGGGGATGACCTGCGCCCTTTTCCAATCCTTTGGAGCGCTACGCTCTTCTAGAGACCTACGGTACACCCCTGCAAGAAGGGGGACAAGTTCCTTCGCGTACTCTGTGTAAAATCGAACTGGTATCCCATCAGGTCCAGCGGCCTTTCCTCTTTTGAGCGATTTTAATTGCTTCTCTATCGCTCTGTCATCTATTTCGATGTCTACCATTTTGTCGTCTCTGCGACAATCTAGGTAGACAATTGTTGTAGGGAGAGTCACAAACAATGGTGCGTTGAGGCGATTATCCCAGCTTCGCCCGTCTCTAGGATAGGCGACGCGACGGTTGGAGGCCGTGGCGTGGGGCAGTGGGTAGCGTGTCCATAAATTATCTTTACAACTTGAGACAGTGGTAACGTGAAAACCAACATTTAATAAGAAATATTTTTTACTTTCCAAGTGACGTAATTTTGTCGTAAAATTGAATTTGAAAACCTGATAAAATGTGGACGCCACAGGACAAAATTCAGTGTGTTGTTCATACAGATGGCGTCCGATACACAATTGAAACAAAACTTTCTAATATCATAGGTAAGGCAACCAAAACCAACTATTCGTGCTTCGCATACGCCACTTATGGAAAGAGGACCGTTCGCCCTCCTGTTTCAGACACCGACGTGAACAAGGAACAACAGGCGTTTGCAAGGAGTCCGACAAAATCGCTGCGTACGGCGGCCAGAGAGTTGGAGATGAGACGACAAACAGTGCACAGCGGCTTGCATAAGAGATTGCGGCTATATCCCTAGAATGTGCAGCTGTTTCAGGCATTACAGCCTACGAACAAACCTCAGCGCAAACATTTTGCAGTGGATATGCTAGGCAACACAGGCGTAAACAATAACGTTTTGGAATATATTTGTTTCTCAGATGAGGCAACGTTTCATACATCCGGCAAAAAGAATCATCGTATCGTTCGTATGTGGTGTTCACAGCATCCTCATGTTACACGTGACATGGAAACAGACAGTCCCGAGATCAGTGTTCGGCGCAGACTGATGCACAATTACATCTCTGGTGTATTGCTTTTCATCGACTCTGCCGTCAATGATGGTGTTTACCTGTGCGTGGTACAAGAGTTTGCTGTACCACAATTGGAACACCTGAAGCCTGGTGTCGTACTCCAGCAGGATGGGGCACCACCCCAGTCTTCCCTCAATGTACATCAGTTTCTAGATGAAAAATTTCCGCGTAGGTGGATTGGACGGAATGGTCCAACTCGACGGCCGCCACGGTCTTATGTCGTCATACCACTACACTTCTGCCTGTGGGGTTTTGAAAAGGATCCGGTATACCGCACCAGGGTTAGAGACCTACAGGATTTGAAGGCACGCATTCGCAATGCGTTTGAACATGTCTACCTACCCCCATAAACCATGGACCTTGCCGTCGGTGGGGAGGCTTGCGTGCCTCAGCGATACAGATAGCCGTACCGTAGGTGCAACCACAACGGAGGGGTATCTGTTGAGAGGACTGTCAAACGTGTGGTTCCTGAAGAGGGGCAGCACACTTTTCAGTAGTTGCAGGGGCAACATTCTGGATGATTGACTGATCTGGCCTTGTAACACTAACCAAAACGGCCTTGCTGAGCTCGTACTGCGAACGACTGAAAGCACGGGGAAACTACAGCCGTAATTTTTTCGAGGGCATGCAGCTTTACTGTATGGTTAAATGATGATGGCGTCTTTTTGGGTAAAATATTCCGGAGGTAAAATAGTCCCCCATTCGGATCTCCGGGCGGGGACTACTCAAGAGGATGTCATTATCAGGAGAAAGAAAACTGGCGTTCTACGGATCGGAGCGTGGAATGTCAGATCCCTTAATAGGGCAGGTAGTTTAGAAAATTTAAAAAGGGAAATGGATAGGTTAAAGTAAGGTATAGTGGGAATTAGTGAAGTTCGGTGGCAGGAGGAACAAGACTTTTGGTCAGGTGAATACAGGGTTATAAATACGAAATCAAATAGGGGTAATACAGGAGTAGGTTTAATAATGAATAAAAAAATAGGAATGCGGGTAAGCTACTACAAACAGCATAGTGAACGCATTGTTGTGGCCAAGATAGACACGAAGACCATGCCTACTACGGTAGTTCAAGTTTATATGCCAACTGGCTCTGCAGATGATAAAGAAATTGTTGAAATGTATGATGAGATAAAAGAAATTATTCAGGGAGACGAACATTTAATAGTCATGGGTGAACATTTAATAGTCATGGGTGACTGGAATTCGAGAGTAGGAAAAGGGAGAGAAGGAAACATAGTGGGTGAATATGGATTGGGGGAGAGAAATGAAAGAGGAAACCGTCTGGTAGAATTTTGCACAGAGCGTAACTTAATCATAGCTAACACTTGGTTCAAGAATAATAAAAGAAGGTTGTATACATGGAAGAATATTGGAGATACTAGAAGGTATCAGATAGATTATATAATGGTAAGACAGAGATTTAGGAACCAGGATTTAAATTGTAAGACATTTCCAGGGGCAGATGTGGACTCTGGCCACAATCTATTGGTTATGAACTGTAGATTAAAACTGAAGAAACTGCAAAAAGGTGGGAATTTAACGAGATGGGACCTGGATAAACTGAAAGAACCAGAGGTTGTACAGAGTTTCAGGCAGAGCATAAGGAAACAATTCACAGGAATGGGGGAAAGAAATACAGTAGAAGAAGAATGGGTAGCTCTGAGGGATGAAGTAGTGAAGGCAGCAGAGGATCAAGTAGGTAAAAAGACAAGGGCTAGTAGAAATCCTTGGGTAACAGGAGAAATATTGAATTTAATTGATGAAAGGAGAAAATATAAAAATGCAGTAAATGAAGCAGGCAAAAAGGAATACAAACGTCTCAAAAATGAGATCGATAGGAAGTGCAAAATGGCTAAGCAGGGATGGATAGAGGACAAGTGTAAAGATGTAGAGGCTTATCTCACTAAGGGTAAGATAGGTACTTCCGAAAATTAAAGAGACCTTTGGAGAAAAGAGAGCCACTTGTATGAATATCAAGAGCTCAGATGGAAACCCACTTCTAAGCAAAGAAAGGAAAGCAGAAAGGTGGAGTATATAGAGGGTCTATACAAGGGCGATGTACTTGAGGACAATATTATGGGAATGGAAGGGGATGTAGATGAAGATGAAATGGGAGATACGATACTGCGTGAAGAGTTTGACAGAGCACTGAAATATCTGGGTCGAAACAACGCCCCGGGAGTAGACATCAATCCATTGGAACTACTGACGGCCTTGGGAGAGCCAGTCCTGACTAAACTCTACCATCTGGTGAGCAAGGTGTATGAGACAGGTGACATACCCTCAAACTTCAAGAAGAATATAATAATTCCAATCCTAAAGAAACCAGGTGTTGACAGATGTGAAAATTACCGAACTATCAGTTTAATAAGTCACGGCTGCAAAATACTAACGCGAATTCTTTACAGACGAATGGAAAAACTAGTAGAAGCCGACCTCGGGGAACATCAGTTTGGATTCAGTAGAAATATTGGAACATGTGAGGCAATACTGACCCTACGAATTATCTTAGAAAATAGATTAAGGAGAGGCAAACCTACGTTTCTAGCATTTGTAGACTTAGAGAAAGCTTTTGACAATGTTGAGTGGAATACTCTCTTTCAAATTCTAAAGGTGCCGGGGGTAAAATACAGGGAGCGAAAGGCTATTTACAATTTGTACAGAAACCAGATGGCAGTTATAAGAGTCGAGAGACATGAAAGGGAAGCAGTGGTTGGGAAGGGAGTAAGACAGGGTTGTAGCCTCTCCCCGATGTTATTCAATCTGTATATTGAGCAAGCAGTAAAGGAAACAAAAGAAAAATTCGGAGTAGGTATTAAAATCCATGGAGAAGAAATAAAAACTTTGAGGTTTGCCGATGACATTGTAATTCTGTCAGAGACAGCAAAGGACTTGGAAGAGCAGTTGAATGGAATGGATGGTGTCTTGAAGGGAGGATATAAGATGAACATCAACAAAATCAAAACGAGGATAATGCAATGTAGTCGAATTAAGTCGGGTGATGTTGAGGGTATTAGATTAGGAAATGAGACACTTAAAGTAGTAAAGGAGTTTTGATATTTGGGGAGCAAAATAACTGATGATGGTCGAAGTAGAGAGGATATCAAATGTAGACTGGCAATGGCAAGGAAAGCGTTTCTGAAGAAGAGAAATTTGTTAACATCGAGTATTGATTTAAGTGTCAGGAAGTCATTTGTGAAAGTATTTGTATGGAGTGTAGCCATGTATGGAAGTGAAACATGGACGAAACCAGTTTGGACAAGAAGAGAATAGAAGCTTTCGAAATGTGGTGCTACAGAAGAATGCTGAAGATTAGATGGGTAGATCACATAACTAATGAGGAGGTATTGAACAGAATTGGGGAGAAGAGGAGTTTGTGGCACAACTTGACAAGAAGAAGGGACCGGTTGGTAGGACATGATCTGAGGCATCAAGGGATCACAAATTTAGCATTGGAGGGCAGCGTGGAGGGTATAAATCGTAGAGGGAGACCAAGAGATGAATACACTAAGCAGATTCAGAAGGATGTAGGTTGCAGTAAGTACTGGGAGATGAAGAAGCTTGCACAGGATAGAGAGGCATGGAGAGCTGCATCAAACCAGTCTCAGGACTGAAGACCACAACAACAACAACATTGAACATGCCGCCATGGAAATCTTGAATCGGACGTGGAGAGAAATGGAATTCCGACTAGGTTATCCGTGCCAGTAAGGTTGCACACATTCATGTGCCTGAATCAGTAAACAAACTTTATCTTACCACATGTTTAAAACCTTTTGTTAATATCTACACTCATAAATTCAGGATAATGCTGATACATGGTGAAACAACGCTCTGGTGGGCGGTTTGCGGGTTTAAATCACCTCTGGGTATGACCATGCGGTGCATATTAGATTAGATTAGATTAGATTAGTTTTTCGTTCCATAGATCTGTGCTGAGGAGATCCTCGTGGATGTGGAACATGGCAAATTTTTTTAAGCTGAAATAACAATACTAATAGTATGAAGATATACAATACATCATTTGTTTCTATTAAAAAATTCGTTAATGGAGTAGGAGTTGGCCACTAGTAAGTCTTTCAGGCTTCTTTTAAACTGATCTTTATTTGTAACTAAATTTTTTATGTTTACTGGCAAATTATTGAACATGAGTGTTCCTGAGTAGTGGACCCCTTTTTGAACTAAAGTAAGTGCTTTTAAGTCCTTGTGCAGATCATTTTTGTTCCTGGTATTGTTTGTATGAACTGAGCTGTTTGTTGGAAAAAGAGATATATTATTAAGGACAAATTTCATTAATGAGTAAATATACTGAGAGGCAGTAGTTAGTATACCCAGTTCTTTGAAGAGGTTTCTACAGGATGTCCGTGAATTTACTCCACAAATAATACGTATTACACGCTTTTGGACTCTGAAAACTTTTGTTTGACTTGAAGAGTTACCCCAAAATATTATACCATATGACATTATGGAAAGAAAGTAGGCAAAGTATGGAAGCTTTTTCATTTTTATGTCGCCTATGTCTGCTAACACTCGAATTGCAAATACAGATTTGTTAAGGCGTTTCTGCAGTTCTGTGGTGTGCTCTTCCCAACTGAATTTATTATCAAGTTGTAATCCCAGGATTTAAGACTGTCAACCTCCTCTATCTGCTCTTCTTCGTATTTTATGCATATGCTGGGTGGAAACCTCTTACAGGTTCTGAATTGCATATAGTGAGTCTTTTCGAAGTTTAATGTCAGTGAGTTGGCTTTAAACCATTTATTAATATGCATGAAAATATCATTAGCAGATCTTTCTAGAACTACACTTGACATACTATTTATTGCAATACTTGTGTCATCTGCAAACAAAACGAACTCTGCTTCTGGCAGTGTAACTGATGAGAGATCATTAATGTACACAAGAAAAAGCAATGGCCCTAAGATGGATCCTTGTGGGACACCACATGTAATTTCTACCCATTCTGATGATCACTGATGACTTAATTCACTAGTCCCTTGCACTGACACCCTTTGTTTCCTGTTAGTGAGGTATGACTTGAACCATTTTGCAGCACTGCCCGTGACACCATAGAATTCTAAGTTACTTAAAAGGATGTTGTGGTTCACACAATCAAATGCCTTTGACAAATCACAGAAAATACTTGCTGCTTGTAATTTGTTATTTAATGAATTAAGTACATTTTCACTGTAGGTGTAAATAGCCTTCTCGATATCAGAACCCTTCAGAAATCCAAACTGTGTTCTTGATAATATGTTATTTGTGGTCAGATGGTTGAGCAGCTGTCTGTACATTACTTTTTCTAAAATTTTTGAGAATGTTGGCAAAAGTGAAATCGGTCTGTAGTTTGATGGTATCTCTTTATCCCCATTCTTGAATAGAGGCTTAACATCTGCATATTTTAGCCAGTCAGGAAATGTCCCAGTTATAATTGACTGGTTACACAAGTAACTTAGAATTGTACTAAACTCACAAGAACATGCCTTAATTAACTTTGTTGATATTTCATCGTACCCACTAGAATGCTTTGTTTTTAAAGATTTTATTATGGAAGTTATTTCTTTTGGTGAAGTGAGTGATATATTCACGTACTTGAAGCTATTTGTGAAGGCTAGTTTCAGATATTCAAGGGCATTATTTACTGATTCTGAAAGTCCGATTCTATCAGTAACGGATATAAAGTACTTGTTAAATAGATTTGCCACACTATGCCCATCAGTTACTAATGTGTCATCTACCCTTAGTGCTATTTGCTCCTGTTCCTTTCTGATTCTACCAGTCTGCTCTTTCACTATATCTCATATTGTTTTTATTTTGTTCCCTGACATTGCTATCTTCTTTTCGTAGTGCATTTGTTTAGACGTCTGAATTACTTTTTTTTAATGTTTTACAGTATTCCTTGTATTTAGCTAAATCATCAGCACTGGAGCTATTCTTGGTCGACAGGTACATTTTCTTTTTGTCTTACAGGAAATCTTTATTCCTTGTGTAATCCATGGTTTTATTATAGAATTCTGTTTAATTTGAGTAACTTTTAGAGGAAAACAGTTTTCAAACATAGTACTGACATTGTTCATGAATGTGTTGTATTTTTCATTCATGTCATGAGCACTATAAACATCTTTCCAGTTCATATCTTTGAGCAGTTTTCTAAAACACTCAATTTTTGGATGATTGACTACTCTCCTGTACTCAGATTTAGCACTCTTGATAATCTTCTTAGAATTTACATCTAAAACAAGGAGCTGCATGTCATGATCTGATAGTCCATTTATAACAGGTTTTATGATATTATTTTGTTCCTTTGATTTGTCTATAAAAATGTTATCAATGGCTGTCCTAGAGGATTTAGTGATCCTAGTTGGAAAGTTTACAGTGTGAGTTAGATTGAAAGACAACATTACTAACTGCAGTGAATGTTTACTGGAAGATTTCATTAGAAAATCTGTATTAAAGTCACCAGCAATCGAAATTTCTTTGTTTCTTCCTGTTAAATAACCCAAAAGAGCTTCTAGATGATCTAAGAATAGATTATAATTTCCTGCAGGTGCTCGGTAAATAGTTATTATTATATAGGTTCTGTTATGGAACTCTACTTCTGTTGGACATGCTTCTAGATGCTGCTCTAAACAGTATTAATGTCAATGTTCTTTAATTTATGGCAGTTTTTGATAAATGTGGCAACTCCTCCTCCATCCATATCTACTCTGCAGAAGTAGGAAGCTAGCTTAAATCCTGAAATGTCTAACATATCTATATCAGTGGTCACTTGATGTTCAGAGAGGCAGATTATGTCAATTTGGTTAGATGAATTCATTTCATCGATAAAATAAGTAATTCATCAACTTTATTTCTAAGTCCTGGAATGTTCTGGTGTACTAAAGATAACTGATACTGCATGCTAATGAGATTGTAACTGCTTTGGCGAAGATGAACTGGCAGTTTCTGATTACTTTCTGTTAAACACTGTTTAAATGGAGGCTGTATGATAAAATCTGACTCCTGTTCATCTGTTTTCTCAAACTGAGTGAGTCTGCCAATCTCTCTTAAAACTCTTTTTCTTTCCCCCTTCCCTATCCTAAAAAAAGGATCCCTCTGACACCTGTGACCACTGGTATTTTGCCACTTGTGCCAGTGTCCCCCCTTAAGTTTTCTGCAATCAACCCAGACAGTTTTCCCTTCCCTTTTGAGGTGAAGGCCATGCCTAGTGTAGTCCCACCTATCGATAGCATCCACAGGAATCAAACCAATATGGGACCCTATATCCGTCCTAAGCAGCCACTCGACCTCCAAGTTCACCCTCCCTACAGAAGAGTTCAAATGAGGCCGATCATGGCGTCTCAACACAGACACAAATCCCACACTCGTACGCTTCGTTGCTGATGCTATCTTCACCAGGTCACTCTCTATGGAATATTCAGAGTCTCTGCCAATGCTATTTCCCGGACCACCCACTATAACCACGGCATCCTCCTTTGTAAAATCCTTGCATAAAGCACCTACATCCTCTGTTACCTGACCCAGATCTGCACTTGGCTTGAAAAAGTTTGTGACCTGGTACTCTAGACCTAGATTTTCCTGCAGTAGTTGGCCAACACCTCTACCATGTACTTGATCTGCGTCGTCGCACGGTGGCGCTGACAGCAGTCCACATACTCAGAGGTGTGTTGGTGCATGTCAGAGTTCGGCGCAGCGAGTAAATCTGCAGACGTTTGCAGACGTGCTAATGTTGACTGTGTGTTGAAAATGGATCAAAGAATACATATTTGTGATATGAGGGTTAGAATACTAGGGCGACTTGAGGCTTGTCAAACAACAGGTCGTAGCACGGACCCTCCGTGTGCCACAAAGTGTGATCTCACGATTATGGTAACAATTCGATCAGATAGGAAACGTGTCCAGGCGCTACAGTACGGGACGGAGCCCGTAAAGTCTGGTGTCAAGAACGCAGTACATGGTCATTGGAACAGTGGACCTAGGTTATGTTCACGGACGAGTCCAGGTGTAGTCTGAACAGTGATTCTAGCCGGGTTTTCATCTGTCGTGAACGAGGAACCAGATACCTACCCCTTAATGTCCTTGAAAGAGACCTGTATGGAGGTCGTGGTTTGATGGTGTGGGGTGGGATTGTGATTGGTGCACGTACATCCCTGCATGTTTTATACAGAGGAACTGTAACAGGTCAGATGTATCGGGACGTCATTTTGCACCAGTTTGTCCGTCTTTTCAGGGGTGCAGTGGGTCCCACCTTCCTCCTGATGGATGGAAACGCACTGCCCCTCCGAGCTGACATCGTGGAGGAGTACCTTGAAACAGAAGATATCAGGCGAATGGAGTGGCCTGCCTGTTCTCCAGACCTAAACCCCATCGAGCTCGTCTGGGATGCTCCCGGTCGACGTATCGCTACACGTCTTCAAACCCCTACGACACTTTAGGAGCTCCGACAGGCACTGGTGCAAGAATGGGAGGCTATACCCCAGCAACTGCTCGACCACCTGATCCAGAGTGTGCCAACCCGTTGTGCGGCCTGTGAACGTGTGCATGGTGAACATATCACATATTGATATCGGAGTACATGCGCAGAAAACAGCGGCGTTTTGTAGCACGTGTGTTTCGGGACGGTTTTCTCATCTTATCACCAATACCGTGGACTTACAGATCTGTGTCGTGTGTGTTCCCTATGTGCCTATGCTAATAGCGCCAGTTGTGTGTAGTGCCACGTTGCGTGGCACCACATTCTGGATTTATCATTAACTTATGAGCCTAAGTGAAGTATACTTTAAAAGGTATTAAAGTCGTCTAAGTTGTAAAGATGATTTGTGGAGTCCCTGTATTTTTTCTGCGTCTCCCTCGGCACAGACCGCGCCACGCTGCTGCACACTACAGTGACACGAGCAAGTTCTCGCTGTGCTGGACCTGTAAGCCAGGAATAGGCGCAGGCGTCGCGGTGAATTGGCCGACTCTGCCCGCCGGAAATGAAATCTCGGCGTCCGGCGAGGAGCGACACAGATTACAGTGGCGGATCGCGGCTCTGTTTAGGTACCCGCCACTCAGTACGGGTGGGGGAGGGGGTTCGACTGTACGCTGTGGCACGTACAGTGCCGAGTGTACACGTGTCCTGCCGGTCAGGGTTGAAGGCGGCGCTGGTGCCACAGCGTCACCGTACTCAGTAACACACCTGCCTAATAGGGGACTCCAATCAAAAGTGTTTGGCTTGTTTTCTACTCTGTCGATTTCACCCGAACTTTAAAATCATGTCTACAACACCCAATATTTGTAGTTCAGAATTTCATTGGTTTTTAGTTTTGAATTCTTATTACGATTTGTAATGGTATTTTTGAGAAACCAAAATTTCGTACTCAAACGTTAGTTTCCACATTCCAGATTTTTAGGTACATTTATAAGACATTGTTCAATAGTGCTATGCATTCATTTTACGAGAGATGTTATTAATTTACAATCAGTATCTATTTCAAGCTGCAAACTTAAATTTTCTTTAATTATCGGTGCATAAATATGATAGTAAAATAGACAAACTTCATTTTCGACAATGTTACTGCATAAAAGTATATCAATACCGCAAGTCTACGTGCAAAAATTTCAATTGTTACTCGTTAATATTTAGAACAAAAAAGTTGTCATCCAACTTAGGAACAAGGATTTTAAAATTATATTACAATAGTAGCTGTTCCCGGCCACGCACTCTAGTTAATTGCGAAAGAAAGGAAACAGAAAGCACACGTTTCTGACATCAATGGAAAGTCGATATACGCCCTAATTTCCTTCCTCCCCTCCCCCCCCCCCCACCCCAACGCCACCGCATGTCTTTGCCCATATCTTCTAGCTTCCTCGTTTCTCTGTCCATCACCTACTCCTCCCTTTCTCTGTTCAACTTCTCCTCCACCTCTCTCTCCTGCCTCCTCTCCTCCTCTGTCTACCCTTCACCTCCTCTCCGATCTTCTCCTTCACCTTATCCTGCCCCTTCTCTCTGTCCATCTGCTCTGTCTATCTCCTTTTGTGTTTCCTCCTTCCCATTTGTTCATCTCCTCTCCCACCTCTCTCTGACCTTGAGTCTTATTGTTCTTTCAGTTTCTGTAGTAATATTCTACTCATAGAAGTTAATAATCCAATAATACAAATTTCCTGTTCGCTAATGTAGTTTCACTGTAATGTCCATCCGAATATTCATTAGAGTATTGTAGAAAAATTCAGAATAAATGGGACAAGATCTTTTCGATATTTTTGATAATAACGTTTGCTTTATATATATATATATATATATATATATATATATATATATATATATATATATATTAAAAACGTAGCGTAGAATACGCGTATGGCTTTATACAAATATTTTTACTATATATATAATACACAAATAAATATGTAACATATATAAAGCAAATGTCAAAAGCTTTAAT
This sequence comes from Schistocerca nitens, assembly GCF_023898315.1. Lineage (NCBI taxonomy): Eukaryota > Metazoa > Arthropoda > Insecta > Orthoptera > Acrididae > Schistocerca > Schistocerca nitens. The sequence goes on from NC_064623.1 coordinate 186,387,739, forward strand.
ATCAATAGGAATAAATCCAAGAATAATTAAAGCAATTCAAAATTTATATAAAAATTCTATTTCAAAAATAAAAATTGGTAAATATCTATCACATGGATTCCAAGTCACAAAAGGATTACGTCAAGGATGTAGCATCTCACCTACAGTGTATAAAATATATACAGAAGTAACTTTACAGAATTGGAAGAAAAAATGTCACGCTATGGGAATACCAATAAATGATAGAACAATATACTCGTTACAATTTGCAGATGACCAACTGATTATAGCCCAAGACTATGAGGACATAGAATATATGACCAGAAAATTGATTCAAGAATATAAAAAAATCAGGTCTAAATGTAAATATGAATAAAACAAAGTACATGGTAATTGGTGGAGTGAATGGAGACTTAATATTAGAAGAAGGGATGGGAACAATAACAGCTACTGAGGAATATAAATATTTAGGTGTGAAAATTACAAATGATGGGAAACAGGACAAAGAAATTAGATCAAGAATAAATTCTGGAAAGACGAAAATCTCTTTATTGAATGGAATTCTCTGGGACAAACACATAACACCTGATAACAAAATAAGGATTTTTAAAACAATAGTTAGGAGCATTATTACATATGGTTCAGAAGTGTGGACAACAAAATGGCAACTGAAATCAAAATTATTAGCCACAGAAATGGATTTCTGGAGACGTTCAGCAAGAATATCAAGACGAGAAAGAATAAGAAATGAAGTAATCAGAGACAAGATGAAATGTAAAAATTCAATTATTGATTTCATCGAGCACAAACAACTTAAATGGTATGGACACATCAGACGAATGGAACAGGAAAGGCTACCAAAATGCATAATCGACTGGGTACCAATTGGAAGAAGAAAAATGGGACGACCACCTGATACATGGATACAGGGAGTTCAATCAGCAATGAGGAAGAACAACATTCCTGAAGATTTATGGACAAATAGAGAAGAGTGGAGAACAATAATTAGTGACTTACTGTAATCTAGAATAGGTGCTGGAAAAATGTACTCACATTGTAAATCCAGAATAATAATAATGTCATTATCAAAAATGTCGAAAAGATAGCGTGACAAGACGCCTCAAACCGTGTGGTTACCCCGCGCGGCCCTTGTTACAGCGTTACGGCACCTTCCATGACCACCAGCGGCGTACGTCGGCCCCACATAATGCCACCCCAAAACAGTAGGGAACCTCCACCTTGCTACACTCGCTGGACAGTGTGTCTAAGACGTTCCACCTGACCTGGTTACCTCCAAACACGTCTCTGACGATTGCTGGTTGAAGGCATACGCGACACTCATCGATGAAGAGAATGTGATGGCAATCCTGAGCCATGGACGTTCGGACTGAAGTTGCGCATCATGCAGCCTATTGCGCACAGTTTGAGTCGTAACACGACGTTCTTTCGCTGCACGAAAAGCATTATTCAACATGGTGGAATTGCTGTCAAGGTTCCTCCGAACCATAATCCGTAGCTATCGGTCATCCACTGCAGTAGTAGCCCTTGGGCGGCCTGAGCGAGGCATGTCATCGACAGTTCCTGTCTCTCTGTATCTCCTCCATGTCCGAACAACATCGTTTTGGTTTCCTCCGAGACGCCTGGAGACTTCCCTTGTTGAGAACCCTTCCTGGCACAAAGTAACAATGCGGACGCGATCTAACTGCGATATTGACCTCTATGCATGGTTGAACTACAGACAACACGAGCCGTGTACCTCCTTCCTGGTGGAATGACTGGAACATCGGCTGTCGGAGCCCTTCCGTCTAATAGGTGCTGCTCATGCGTGGTTGTTTACATCATTGGGCGGGTTTAGTGTAATCTCTGAACAGTCAAAGGGACTGTGTCTGTGACACAATATCCACAGTCAACGTGTATCTTCAGGAGTTCCGGAAACAGGGCCGATACAAAACTTTTTTTTTTTATGTGCGTATTGTCACCGCCAGACACCACACTTGCTAGGTGGTAGCGTTTAAATCGGCCGCGGTCCGTTAGTATACGTCGGACCCGTGTGTCGCCACTATCAGTGATTGCAGACCGAGCGCCGCCACACGGCAGGTCTAGTCTAGAGAGACTCCCTAGCACTCGCCCCAGTTGTACAGCCGACTTTGTTAGCGATGATTCACTGTCTACATACGCTCTCATTTTCACAGACGACAGTTTAGCATAGCCTTCAGCTACGTCATTTGCTACGACCTAGCAAGGCGCCATATTCAGTTACTATACTCTGAACAGATAATATTGTGAATCATGTACCGTCAGGAGCGACGTTCATCATTAATGGATTAAAGTTAAGTATCAAACTAATTATATCCGCTTTCTGAATTCTCATTCCTTGTCATGTTCCAGACCTCACATCAGTATAGTTCTTCCCTCCTCACGCCAGCCTGCATGAGCTAAAACGCGTGCATTTCGGCCTCCGCTAGTAACACGGTGTTGGCTCTTCTGCCAACACAACAAGTATATGGATGGATGAATGATCGTACAAGACACATACTCATTAACATTCGCCGGTACCATAAGTTTTACCTCGGCATTCCTTTTAGTCTTTTTCTTCTTGTAATTTCAACATCAGAGTAGGCTTTTTTCTTGAATTTTTTCCTTGTCTAAGCAACATCTTGTGGTCGTTCCATCTCTATGAACGCAGATACTCAAATGGGAGAGTGATAAGAGAGTGTTCGGACTCCCACCTCAGTTACTGGATTCGCAAACATTTAGAGAGCGTTGTCACACTTTCACGTGGATAACACTACTGGCAGCTATTTGGCGTACTCATGTTCGGTTCTGTGGGGGTATCTGCATTAGCTTATATGGTTGTTGATAAAACGCGTCTAATAACGCAGATGAGCTGGTAAAACCGTGAAACTGCATTTAAAAAATTAGGTTCAAACATTTCAACATATAATAGACCTATCTGAATTTTAAAATCCTCCATATTGATATTCATCGTCCTCCAGGTTTCCATTCTCACATAGCAGAGCGGTTCTAGGCACTTCAGTTCGGAACCGCGCTGCTGCTACGGTAGCAGGTTCGAATCCTGCCTCGGGCATGGATGTGTGTGGTGTCCTTAGGTTAGTTAGGTTTAAGTAGTTCTAAGTTCTAGGGGACTGATGACCTCAGATGTTAAGTCCCATAGTGCTCAGAGCCATTTTAACCCTTTGAACCCTTCTCACCCCGTCCAGTCTTTCTGGCTTTGTTGAACCTGCTCTGATCGGTGGTGTAAAATGCTTTTGCAGTAAACACTCCTTGATTTACACTAACTCTCTTCAACACTTCGAGTCTGCCTGTACTTCCAGAAGTGAAATCTTAAATTGCATCTTAACACATATTTTTTGTTGGTAAAGCCGGCCGCGGTGGTCTAGCGGTTCTACGCGCTCAGTCCGGAACCGCGCGACCGCTACGGTCGCAGGTTCGAATCCTGCCTCGGGCATGGATGTGTGTGATGTCCTTAGGTTAGTTAGGTTTAAGTAGTTCTAAGTTCTAGGGGACTGATGACCACCGATGTTAAGTCCCATAGTGCTCAGAGCCATTTGAACCATTTTTTTTTTTGTTGGTAAACTCTACGCAATGTACGTTCTCAGCAATGAATCTAATTTAAGCTTCCGTTATTGAGCATATGTGGGATGGCTTGCAACGTGCTGTTGAGAAGAGATCTCCATCCTCTCGTATTCTTACGGATTTATGGACAGCCCTGAATGATTAATCCTGTCAGTTCCCTCCAGCACTGCTTCAGGCGTTAGTCGAATCCATGCCACGCCGTATTGCGGCACTTCTGGTGGCCGACACGATATTAGCCAGGTGTACCAGTTTCTTTGGCTGTTCAGTGCACTTAACCATAGTAACAGCACTGTTGCTGAAGGAATTACATTAGGAAAAGAGTCACTTAAAGTAATTGGCGAGTTCTCGTATTTGGGTGTAGCAAAATACTGATGATGGCTGAAGTAGGAAGGATGAAAAATGTTGACTGGCAAAGGCAAGAAAAGAGTTCCTGAAGAAGAGAAATTTGTTAACACTAAATGTAGATGTAAGTGTCATGAAGTCCTCTCTGAAAGTATTCGTATGGAAATGGAACATGGACGATGCACAGATTAAACAGGAGGGAACAGAAGCTTTTGAAATATGGTGCTACAGAACAATGCTGAAGATTAGATGCGTAGATCATGTAACTAATGAGGAGGTACTGAATAGCACGGGGGCTAAAACTATTTGTCGCACAACCTGACTAGAAGAAGTCTGCCGGAGTGAAGATCACAACAACAGGAAATATGAAATCTCGAAAGTTCTCTGACCGATTTACTTCAGACTTTTACACGATCATCTAATAACCATTCAGACTGTTATAGACTACATATTTTTTAAACGATGATGTACAGATTTGCCGTTAAGGCACTCTGAGAAAAAAATACTGTGCTGTGAAAATGTGTGGTCTACTACTGGGACTTAGTTTCGACTTAGCTCTTTCAGTGCTCCGTCCAATTCCTCTCGCAGTGCCATATCTCTCATCTGATTTTCATCTACGTCATATTCCTTTTCTATAACATAGCATCCTAGTACATCTCCCTTCTATACGCCCTCTATGCGCAACGTCCAACTTCAAGCTTTTCCTTCTTTGCTTAGGATTGGTTTTCCATCCGAGCTCTTGATATTAATACAGACTGCCTGATTTTTTTTTTTAAATTTGTGGTAAAGTTCTTATGGAATCAAACTGCTTAGGTCATCAGTCCCTAAGCCTACACACTACGTAATCTTACACTATCTATCTAACTTACACTTTCGACAACACACACACCCATGCCCTAGGGAGGACTCGAATCTGGGACGAAAGCAGCAGCACGGACCTTTTATAGAAGGGTTTTATTGCATTATCTTGTAGACGGTATCTATCTTTACACTATCGATTGTTGTTGTTGTGGTCTTCAGTGCACAGACTGGTTTGATGTAGCTCTCCAAGCTACTCTTTCCTGTGCGAGCTTCTTCATCTCCAATTAACTACTGCACCCTACATCCTTCTTAATCTGCTTAGTGTATTCATCTCTTGGTCTCCCCTATGATTTTTACCCTCCACGCTGCCTCCAGTACTAAATTGGTGATCCCTTCATGCATCAGAACATGCCCTACCAACAATTCTTCTAATCAAGTTGTGCCACAAATTCCCTTCTCCCCAATTCTGTTCAGTGCCTCCTCATTAGTTACGTGATCTATCCATCTAATCTTCACCACTCTTCTATAGCACCACATTTCGAAAGCTTGTATTCTCTTCTTTTCTAAACTATTACCGTCCATGTTTCGCATCCATACATCGCTACACTCCACACACTTTTAGAAAAAACTTCCTGACACTTAAAGCTATACTAGATGTTAACAAATTTCTCTTCTTCAGAAACGCTTTGCTTGTCATAGCCAGTCTACATTTTATATCCTATCTGCTTCTACCATCCTCAGTTATTTTGCAAATAGCAAAACTCATCTAGTACTTGCAGTGCTTCATTTCCTAATCTAATTTCCTGAGCATCGCCTGATTTAATTCTACTACGTTGGATTATCCTCATTTTGCTTTTGTTGATATCATGTTATATCCTTCTTTTAACACACTGTCATTCCGTTCAACAGCTTTTCCACGTCCTTTGCCGTCTCTGACAGAATTACGTCATCGGCAAACCTCAGAGTTTTTATTTCCTCTTCATGGATTTTAATTCCTACTCCGAATTTTATTTCCTTTACTGCTTGCTCAATATACAGATTGTATAACATCGGGGATAGGCTACAACCCTGTCTCACACCCTTCCCAACCACTGCTTCCCTTTCATGACCCTCGACTCTTATAACTGCCATCTGGTTTCTGTACAAACTGTAAATAGCCTTTCGCTTCCTGTATTAGGCCCCTGTCACTTTCAGAATTTGAAAGAGAGTATTCCAGTCAACGTTGTCAAAAACTTTCTATAAGTCTACAAATGTTAGAAAAGTAGGTTTGCCTTTCCTTTATCTGTCTCCTAAAATAAGTCGTAGGGTCAGTATTGCCTCACGTGTTCCAACATTTCTACGGAATCCAAACTGATCTTCCCCGAGATCGGCTTCTACCAGCTTTTCCATTCGTCTGTAAAGAATTCGCGTTAGTATTTTGCAGCCGTGACTTATTAAACTGATAGTTCGGTAATTTTCACACCTGACAACACCTGCTTCCTTTGGGATTGGATTTATTATATTCTTCTTGAAGTCTGAGGGTATTTCGCCTGTCTCATTCGTCTTGCTCACCAGATGGTAGAGTTTTGTCAGGGTTGGCTCTTCAAGGACTGTCAGTCGTTTTAACGGATTTTTGTCAGCTCCCTGGGCCTTGTTTCAACTTATGTGTTTCAATACTTTGTCAAATTCATCACGCAGTATCATATCTCCCATTTCATCTTCATCTACGTCCCATTTCCACAATACCGCCCTCAAGTATATCGCCCTCTATATACTCCTTCCACCTTTCTGCTTTCACTTATTTGCTTAGAACTGGTTTCCCATCTGAGCTCTTGATATTCATACAAGTGGTTCTCTTTTTTCCAAAGATCTTTTTAATTTTTCTGTAGGCAGTATCTATCTTACCCTAGTGATACATGCTTCTACATTGTTACATTTGTCCTGTGGGCATCCCTGCTTATCCATTTTGCACTTCCTGTCGATCTCATTTTTTAGACGTTTGCATTCCTTTGCTCCTGCTTCATTTACCGCATTTTTATATTTTCTCCTTTCATCAATTACATTCAATATCTCTTCCGTTACCCAAGGGTTTGTACTAACCCTCGTCTTTTTATCTGCTTGATCAGCTGCTCCTTTCACTATTTCATCCCTCGAAGCTACCCATTCTTCTTCTACTGTATTTCTTTCCCCCATTCCTGTCAATTGTTCCCTTATGCTCTCCTACATATTCCTCTTCTACTGTATTCCTTTCCCCGTTCTTACCACTCGTTGGCTAATGCTCGCTCTGAAACTCTCAACAGCTCTGGTTCTTTCGATTTATCCTAGTCCAATCTCCTTACTTTCCAAACTTTCTCCAGATTCGTCAGTTTTAATCTACAGTTCATAACCAATACATTGTTGTCAGCGTCCACACCTGTAACTGTAAATGTTTTAAAATTTAAAATTTGGTTTCGAAATCTCTGTTTTACCATTATATAATCATTCCAAGCCTTCTGGTGTCTCCATGACTCTGCCACGTATACAAACTTTCTTCATGATTCTTAAACCAAGTGTTCACGATGATTAAACTATACATTGTGCAAAATTCTACAAAGTGGCTTCTTCTTCGATTCCTTTCTCTCAGTCCATATTCACCTACTACTTTCTCTTCTCATTCTTTTCCTGCTATCGAATTCCAGTTTCCCATCACTATTAAATTTTCGTTTCCTAAGCATCTGAATAATTTCTATCTCATCGTACATCTCATCATGCTCCTCATCATCTGCGGAACTAGATGGCATATAAAATTGTGCTACTGCGGAGGTTGTGGGTTTCGTGTCCATCTTACCTACGATAATGCGTTCATTATTCTATTCATAGTAGCTTACTTGCATTCCTGTTTTCTTATTTATTACTGTACCTACTCCTGCATTATCCTTACTTGCTTTAGTACTTATAAGCCCTGTAGTCACCTGTCGAGAAGTCCTGTCCTGCTGCCACCGAAATTCACTAAATCCCACTGTTAGTAAATTTAACTAGTCCATTTCACTTTTTAAAATTTCTAACCTACCTGATCGATGAAGGGACCTAACATTCCACACTCCGATCCGTAGATGTGAGTGGGGGACTATTTTACTCCAGAATATTTTACCCAAGAAGGTGCAGTCACCACTTAACCACACATTAGAGCTGCATCCTATCTGGAAAAATTACGACCATAGTTTCCCCCCGTTTTCAGCCGTTCGCAGTACCAGCAAAGTTAGAGCCCTTGGTTATATTGAAAAGCCAAATCAATCAGTCATCGAGATTTTTGCCCCAGCAATTACTGGAAATGCTGGCGTCCCTCGTCAGGGACCACGCGTTTGCCTTGTCTCTCAATAGATACCCCTCAACGGAGATTGCTTTGCGGCTATCTGTATCACTGATGCACCCAAGCTTCCCCACCAACGGCAAGGTTCATGGATCGTGGGGAGGGGGACTTATTACCTGTTACACACACAATACGTTCAGTTAATTCAGTCTATACAACATGTAACCTTTTTAAGCTATTAAATACATTTTAAGAGGTTTTCCATGCATCTCTGTCCGCTGCGGTCTTCTGCCAGTTGAAGCCTCCAACTTTCCTGAGTTCCTTATCTCAGCGATCAGGTGGTCTCCCTGGTGGTCTTCGTTTTTCTCTGGGACTCCACTCTAAAACCGATTTTGTCCATCTTCCATCCTTCGTTCGTACAATATCTCCTGCCCACTGCCATTTTAGAGTCTTAACCCGTTCTATAATATCTTTTATTCCCTGTTATTGCTCGAATATCTTCACTTTTCTGTCGATCTTTCGTAGTGAGACATAACATTGACCTTTCCATAGTCCCATAGTTTCCAAGTTTCCTTTTGAAAAATTCATTTAAAGTTCAAGTTTCACACCCGTACGTTAAAACCGGTAGGAGACACTGATCAAAACCTGTCTTCTTTAAGTAGACTGGCATGTTATATTTGAAAACTGTTGCGTTCCTTCCGGAAGCCCTCCAACCCAGTTTAATTCGACGAAAAATTAAAGGTTTCAAATCCGCTTTTGTGTCTGTTAATTGCCCCAGATAAACGTATTCTGTAACATTGGTTAGGATGCTGCCGCTGAGTGTCACTAGTCCTGCAGCAACCCACTTATTATGCATAACCTTAGTTTTAGAGAGATTTATTTTAAGTCCAACTTCCTGACAGCGATCTGTTAAATGTTTTATAGAGGACTGCATCTCCATCTTACTGTTAGCTAGGACCACTATATCGTCAGCAAATCTCAGGTTGGTGAGCCTTTTACCATTCATCCTTATTCCTCTGTTGTTCCAAATAATTTTGGACATAGCCATCAAGAGAACTGCTAAAAATAAATTCTGGGATATAGGATAGCCCTGCTTTACTCCTTTCCCAATGGGAAATTCGCCCTTGTTTTTTCTTATGTTGATAGATGCTACGGACCTGTCATAAATGTTGCACCATATATTTATATATTTTGTTTCCGCTCCCTGCTCGGCCAGTGCTTGTATGACTGCAGTGTGGCTGACAGAATCAAGGACTTTTTCGAAGTCAATGAAGGCTATGCATAGTGGCATTTCATGCTCCTTGGCTCCACTAATTACCTCACCCTGTGTGTTTATATGGTCAATTGTACTGAAACCACTGTGGTATCCAGCTTGTTCTATGGGCTGTGCAGTCTCCACTACCATTTTAAAGCGACTTATGAGTACTTCAGTGAACACTTTATATACCGGGTGATCAAAAAGTCTGTATAAATTGAAAACTGAATAAATCAGGGAGTAATGTAGATAGAGAGATACAAATTGACACACATGCCTGGAACGACATGGGGTTTTATTAGAACCAAAAAAATACAAAAGTTCAAAAAATGTCTGACAGATGGCACTTCATCTGATAAGAATAGCAATAATTAGCATAACAAAGTAAGACAAAGCAAAGATGATGTTCTTTACAGGAAATGCTCAATATGTCCACCATCATTCCTCAACAACAGCTGTAGTCGAGGAATAATGTTGTGAACAGCACTGTAAAGCATGTCCGAAGCTATGGTGAGGCAATGGGGTCGGATGTTGTCTATCAGCATCCCTAGAGATGTCGGTCGATCACGATACACTTGCGACTTCAGGTAACCCCAAAGCCAATAATCGCACGGACTGATGTCTGGGGACCTGGGAGGCCAAGCACGACGAAAGTGGCGGCTGAGCACACGATCATCACCAAACGACGCGCGCAAGAGATCTTTCATACGTCTAGCAATATGGGGTGGAGCGCCATTCTCCATAAACATCGTACGTCCCAGCAGGTGTTTATCAGCCAGGCTGGGGATGATGCGATTCTGTAACATATCGGCGTACCTCTCACCCGTCACGGTAGCAGTTACAGAACCAGAATCACGCATTTCCTCGAAGAAAAATGGCCCGATAACGGTAGATGTGGCAAATCCAACCCAAACCGTGACTTTCTCGTCGTGCAACGGAGTTTCCACGACAGTTCTAGGATTTTCGGTAGCCCAAATTCTGAAGTTGTGGGCATTGACAGACCCTCGGAGAGTGAAATGAGCTTCGTCGGTCCATATCACGTTACTCAACCATTCGTCATCTTCCGCCATCTTTTGAAACGCCCACACCGCAAATGCCCTCCGCTTCACTAAATCGCCAGGGAACAGTTCATGATGCCGATGGATTTTGTACGGATAGCATCGGACGGTACGCCTAAGTGCCAACCAAACAGTAGTGTATGGAATGCCGGTGCGACGTGCGACTGCACGAGCGCTGACTTCCCCCTGCATAGACGAACCCGCTACAGTCGCCATTTCTTCCTGAACTGCCTCAGCAGCATTACGCCTTGTGCTCGGTCGGCCCCTACGGGATCTATCGTCTAAACAACCCGTGGCTTCGAACTTCGAAATCATTCTCGCCACAGCTGCATTTGTCAACGGACCTTTATCCGAATCTCCTTCCTATGGCGATAGGATCGTAACGCTGAAGTAGCACATTCCCATTCTGATAATACAGCTTCACTAATAGCGCCTTTTCAGGTAACGTCAACATGCTGCGACTGCTGGCGCATCTGATTCTCTCTCTTATTACTGCTCCTTTTATACACGATTGTCATGCGCAGTCACTGACGTTTTGCTGTCCAGCGCCATCTGTCGGACATTGTTTTTTTTTGTTCTAATAAAACCCCATGTTATTCCAAGCGTGTGTGTCAATTTTTACCTCTCTATCTACATTATTCCGTGGCTTATTAATTTTTCAAATTTATACCGACTATTTGATCACCCGGTATAACAGAAAGTAAGCTAAAGGGGCGGTAGTTCTTCAGATCGTGAATACTTCCCTTCTTATGTAGTAAGATTATGTCTGCTTTGTTCCAGCAGGTTGGGATGCTGCCATTCTGTATACACGCAGTAAAGACTTCAGTCAGATCTTTTTCTGTTTCCTCCACTGTAAGCTGAGTATGTCAATTGTCAGACCATCATGACCCCCTGCCTTGCCATTCTGCATCTCGTTGATAACTTTCCGTATTTCTTCGGGGAGGATATTGGTGACTTCATCATCATCTGCGTAATGTTTTCCTAGTGGTTCGTGTGTTCTTTCATATAATTTACTGTAGAAATTCTTTATATGCTTTAGGACTTCTTCCTTTTCCGTTATGCGCCCGTTATCACTGTCAATTGCTATGATTTCGTTTTTACCAATCATAAGCTTTTGTTTAGTTTTCTTGCAGCTCCTTTTATTCTTTAACGCTAATTTTATGGTGTTTTCATTGTATTGTTGTATTTCGGGTTTCATATTCTTCCTTACACACTTTCACAGTTCTGAATACTCCGTCTTTTTACGAGTAAAGTTTTGGCTTCCGCCCTTAACTTTCCTGCTTCTTTAGTAATTGTTGTCAGTCCGCCTTTTTGTTTCGCAGTTTCCATTATCGTTTCAGCTAGATTTTCTTCTGTTGACTCTTCTAATCTCACTCGTTCAGTTTATCCTTACCTATAATTTCTCTTTTCTGTGACATTAGTTTTCTTCGTTCTTGTTGAGTATTAATCTTTATTTTCGCTCTTACGAGTCTATGGTCACTGCCAGTTTAATAACTGATTTAAAACCGAAAGATTTTTTTGTGTGATTTGAGATGATAAAGTCTGTTTCATAGTGGGTCTCATGATTTGGGCTTCTCCATGTCCATTTCTTATTATGGTGTTTCTTAAAAAAGGTGTCCATGATGAATAATTTATGTTCTTCCGCAAATTGAACTAACCTTTCACCCCTTTCGTTCATTTCAGTGATTCCATGGCACCCTACTGAGACATCAACCTGGTTTTTGATACCAACCGTGGCATTTAAATCGACTGTTACCAGTTTAAAGTGGCAGTCTCGTCCTTTGTTATGTGCATTTTTTACTTCTTCATAAAACGCTTCTACTTTATCATCCGAATAGCTTGCTGTAGGAGCGTATACTTGGACCATTTGTAGTTTGTATCTTTTTTATATTTTAATAACAAGCCTTGTTCCTTCTATTATTGATACTTTGTCTTTTACAGCTTTATTTATTAGGAACCGCACATCCTTTGTTCTACCCTCTTCTTCTCCGAAGTGACACAGAACATTTCCTGACTTCAGAGTTACACATTGTTCACCTTTACGACCTACCTCACTCAGACCAACCAGAGTTCGTTTTATTTTCTTCAATTCTTCTTCAATTTCGCTTAGTCTGTATTCACCCACAAGTGACCTGCAGTTATATGTGCAGATGTACAGAGATCTGGTGTTTTTCTCTTTAATGGTTTTCTGTATGTGTGACGCTAAAGCAGTGCCCTCCCGGAGATCCGATAGTTGGGGGACTAATCCGGAATCTTTTGCATCAGCGGTACTCATCATAATAATAAGTCTTAAAGGTTTGAAGCATAATCGCCACGCCTGCTTCAGAACGGATTGGCGATATTATTTTGAGGCCTCCCCCCCCCCCCCCCCCCCAACCTGGGGTACAGACGCCCTTGCTGGCCGCCCCTCTGGAGTACAGACGCCGACCTTATCGTTAGTTTTGGTCCACCCGGGTATTTGATTTCCCCGGTACCACCCGTATCTGGGAGAATTAGGGTTGGAACTTTAATAGTGACAACTGTTTATTTACAGCTAGTACAAAATACACTCCTGGAAATTCAAATAAGAACACCGTGAATTCATTGTCCCAGGAAGGGTAAACTTTATTGACACATTCCTGGGGTCAGATACATCACATGATCACACTGACAGAACCACAGGCACATAGACACAGGCAACAGAGCATGCACAATGTCGGCACTAGTACAGTGTATATCCACCTTTCGCAGCAATGCAGGCTGCTATTCTCCCATGGAGACGATCGTAGAGATGCTGGATGTAGTCCTGTGGAACGGCTTGCCATGCCATTTCCACCTGGCGCCTCAGTTGGACCAGCGTTCGTGCTGGACGTGCAGACCGCGTGAGACGACGCTTCATCCAGTCCCAAACATGCTCAATGGGGGACAGATCCGGAGATCTTGCTGGCCAGGGTAGTTGACTTACACCTTGTAGAGCACGTTGGGTGGCACGGGATACATGCGGACGTGCATTGTCCTGTTGGAACAGCAAGTTCCCTTGCCGGTCTAGGAATGGTAGAACGATGGGTTCGATGACGGTTTGGATGTACCGTGCACTATTCAGTGTCCCCTCGACGATCACCAGTGGTGTACGGCCAGTGTAGGAGATCGCTCCCCACACCATGATGCCGGGTGTTGGCCCTGTGTGCCTCGGTCGTATGCAGTCCTGAGTGTGGCGCTCACCTGCACGGCGCCAAACACGCATACGACCATCATTGGCACCAAGGTAGAAGCGACTCTCATCGCTGAAGACGACACGTCTCCATTCGTCCCTCCATTCACGCCTGTCGCGACACCACTGGAGGCGGGCTGCACGATGTTGGGGCGTGAGCGGAAGACGGCCTAACGGTGTGCGGGACCGTAGCCCAGCTTCATGGAGACGGTTGCGAATGGTCCTCGCCGATACCCCAGGAGCAACAGTGTCCCTAATTTGCTGGGAAGTGGCGGTGCGGTCCCCTACGGCACTGCGTAGGATCCTACGGTCTTGGCGTGCATCCGTGCGTCGCTGCGGTCCGGTCCCAGGTCGACGGGCACGTGCACCTTCCACCGACCACTGGTGACAACATCGATGTACTGTGGAGACCTCACGCCCCACGTGTTGAGCAATTCGGCGGTACGTCCACCCGGCCTCCCGCATGCCCACTATACGCCCTCGCTCAAAGTCCGTCAACTGCACATACGGTTCACGTCCACGCTGTCGCGGCATGCTACCAGTGTTAAAGACTGCGATGGAGCTCCGTATGCCACGGCAAACTGGCTGACACTGACGGCGGCGGTGCACAAATGCTGCGCAGCTAGCGCCATTCGACGGCCAACACCGCGGTTCCTGGTGTGTCCGCTGTGCCGTGCGTGTGATCATTGCTTGTACAGCCCTCTCGCAGTGTCCGGAGCAAGTATGGTGGGTCTGACACACCGGTGTCAATGTGTTCTTTTTTCCATTTCCAGGAGTGTAGATACGTGTTTGAAAGTTTTACTGACCTTCACGGTGGTCACCAGCATTGTGTATAACCCGTTGCCAGCGATGTGGAAGTCGTAGGATACTGTTAGCAGTACCAGTTGTGTTGACAGTTCGAGCGGCGCAGTCTATTGCCCGACGAATTTGTAGCAGTCGTGAGGTGAATGCCGTGAAGTGTTTCCCTCAGTTTTGAAATCAAGTTGAAGTTACGAGAGCTTAAGTCAAGGCAGTGCAGTAGGTGGTATAGCACTTAGAAGTCCAATAAGTCAGACAAATCAGTAACAGCTTGCACTGTACGTGCTTGAGCATTGTCCTGCAAAATAATGATCAGGTCCTGCAGAAAGTGGAGTACTCATGCACGTACAGTGTAAGCTGTTACTGATTCGTTTGACTGATGTGGCTGCTAAGTGCTATATCACCTACTGCACTCCCCTGACTTAAGCCGTTGTGAGTTAAACTCGATTTCTAAACTGAAGAAACACTTCACGGCATTCGCTTCAGAACTGCTAAATATTCGTCGAGCAGTATACCGCGACTCTCGAACTGCCAACACAACTGGCACTGCTAAGAGTATCCTACGACTTCCACATCGCTGGCAACGGGCTGTACACAATGCTGGCGGCTACTTTGAAGGTGGATATTGTGTCACAGACACAGTCCCTTTGACTGTCACTAAACCCGCCCAAAGATGTACACAACCATGCATGAGCAGTGCCTATTAGACGGAAGGGGTCCGACAGCCAATCATTTCCAGTCATACCACCAGGGAGGAAATACATGGCTCGTGTTGTCTGTGGTTCACCCACGCATAGACGATCTATACTGTGGTTCGGTTGCGTCCGCATTGTTACTTTGTGCCAGGAAGGACTTTCAACAAGGGAAGTGTCCAGGGGTCTCGGAGTGAACCAAAGATATGTTGTTCGGACACGGAGGAGATACAGAGGACAGGAACTTTCGATGAATGGCTCGCTCAGGCCGCCCAAGGGCTATTACTGCAGTGGATGAGCACTACCTACGGATTATGGCTCGGAGCAACCCTGACAGCAAATCCACCATGACTTCGTGCAGCCACAGGACGTCGTGTTACGACTCAAACTGTGCGCAACAGGCTGCATGATGCGCAACTTCACTCCCGATGTCCATGGCGAGCTCCATCTTTGCAACAACGACACCATGCAGCGCGGTGCAGATGGGTCTAACAACATGCCGAATGGACCGCTCAGGATTGGCATCACGTTCTCTTCACCTAGAAGTGTCGCGTGTGCCTTCAACCAGACAATCGTTGGAGACACGTTTGGAGGCAACCCGGTCAGGCTGAACGCCTTAGACACACTATCCAGCAAGTGCAGCAATGTTGGGGTTCCCTGCTGTTTTGAAGTGGCATTATGTGCGACCGATGTACGCCGCTGGTGCTCATGGAAGGCGTCGTAACGGTTGTACGATATGTGATACGTGAATGCCACCCTCTGAGCAATAATGCAACCATATCGGCACCGTATAGGGCGAGGCATTTGTCTTCATGGACGACAATTTGCACCCCCATCGTGTGTGACTTCCTTCAGGCTAACGACACTGTGGCCAGCATATACTCCAGGCATGAAGCCTATAGAACATGTGTGGGATAGATTGAAAGCTGGCTGTTTATGGACGACGTGACCCACCAACCACTCTGAGTGATCTAAGCTGAATCGCCGTTGAGGAGTGGGACAATCTGGACCAACAGTGCCTTGATGAACTTGTGGATAGTATGCCACGACGAATACAGGCATGTGTCAGTGCAAGAGGGCGTGCTACTGGATATTAGAGGTGAAGGTGTGTACAACAATCTGGACCACCACCTCTGAAAGTATTGCTGTATGGTGGTTGAGCCGTGCAAAAAATTGCTGCTTTGAAGAGCGCGCCACAGCGCGTAGTGTAAAGCAGTCGCCTTCCGTTTCTGGCGGTGGCGCCGCTGTGGCAATCGCAGCTTTGGTGTCTCCCTCTGGTGGGAAAGGTTGTCTGTTCACGTGCATTTGAGGCGCGCTATGAGCTCGGCAGCAGGTCAGCCTGTCAGTCTCGGCGAGTCTGGTCTGTTGGTCAGCCGGGTCAGTGTGGGGCAGTCAGTGTCTGTCTGTCGTCCGGAGTGCTAGTATGTTTTAGGCCGCCAGTCTGCTCGAGTTTGCTCAGGCAATGGTCATTGGCGGTTGGATCGATCGGTTGGTCGGTCGCGCACTTGGACACAAGATGACTTGTCCGCCTGGAGCGTCGGCGCATGTGAGGTCGCCACGTGAGTCCAGTGGGCCGCGCCGTATAGCGAGGGGTAGTGGCTTCGCGGCCGACACGAGAGCAACAGGAGTCAACCCACGACATCGGTCTGGCCGGGGCGAGCTGCGACGCCGTAAGACGGGAGATCGGCGCGCCTTCCTGCGTTCGTTGAAGCGGCTGGCAGCGGACGGTTCGGAAGAGCGTTTTGGGGGTGCTGCGCCAGGCCTTCGCCAGACATCGCAGTTTATTAGAAGTGATTCCAGATATGTTGTTTCATTTACTTCTTAAATTCTACTTGTTTTATTTATCAGTCTCTCGTCCCCAGCTTGCTCGTCTGTCTCCCGTCCGCATTTGTTAGGCAGTTCGTTTCCGTCTGTCTGTCTCTCGGTCTGCCGTACGTTAATAGCTACCTCTGTTATGTTTGTCGGATTCGGTGTTAACGAATTTATTGCTTAAGGTGTAAAGGCCGAATTCGTGAAATATGTTTTTATCTTGCCTATCATCTTGAGAGCCGGTATACGTGTAACGTAGAGTATGATTGTACATTTATTATAAGACTGCATTTCATGGGTTTTTATTTAAATGGTCATTTTAGTATATAAAGTTGCCAGCCTTCCACCGTAAGAGGTTTTTAAGCACTTTCGGTGGAAAGTAATTATTTTTTTTTATTGTGAGTGTTTTGTACCATTTCCATCCCTCCTACAGGGTGCGTAGTTAATGTGTTTGTGTCAGTTGTTAAAATTTTTAGTTTAAAGTAATCGGGTGTGTTGCAGATTTGCACCAGTTCAGAGGTTGTTGTGAGCGGTCGTGACTACGGCCGTGTTAAAAGGGAGCGGCAAGCTTCTCAACCCGAAAGCTCATACTGTCAATATTGTTCTTTCTGTCTCTGAATAAATTGTAACTTGATATTTAGAGGGAGCTTTCTCATTATAATTTTTAAATCTGATCTTTTTTTCTTTTAAAAAAGAAAGAATTTTAGGAATAAAATTTCCATTTGTTGGAATTTAATTTGTATTCATCAGTTACCCACTGGCAACTACTTCCACGCTCACATAGTGTGTTTAAATATGTTAATGTTCTTGATGTGCCGGCCGCAGTGGCCGAGCAGTTCTAGGCGCTGCAGTCTGGAACCGCGCGACCGCTACGGTCGCAGGTTCGAATCCTGCCTCGGGCATGAATGTGTGTGATGTCCTTAGGTTAGTTAGGTTTAAGTAGTTCGAAGTTCTAGGGGACTGATGACCTTAGATCTTAAGTCCCATAGTGCTCAGAGCCATTATTTTTTGTT
The DNA here is from genome assembly GCF_023898315.1 of Schistocerca nitens. Lineage (NCBI taxonomy): Eukaryota > Metazoa > Arthropoda > Insecta > Orthoptera > Acrididae > Schistocerca > Schistocerca nitens. The sequence goes on from NC_064623.1 coordinate 186,405,541, forward strand.
CCTGATGAATCGTTAGTAAATAAAGTAAATTCTTAAGAAAAGGTTTTGACGGTAAATTCACGGTTCAGTGGTGGAACGTGCGGTTTTCATGAGCAATAAAAAGGGCGAAAATGATGTACAGCTTCCGGAACTCTCGGAGCCGAGGTGATGCAAAACGTTTTTTGATATATATATATGTCTACAATGTCCAAATATTGGCAAATAATGGCTAATTAGAAAATTAATTAATTAAGCAAATGAATAAAACTGAAAATGTCCAAATGAAAGACATGAAGACATTGCGGATAGTACAAATACAAAAGAAACATGCTCCCGTAGCAATGAAATGAAATTCGTGTCGGGGGCGACACCTGCTCACGACCCGACGTTCGATAGAGCAATAGAGCCATCTCTCGACTCGTTGTCCAGACGTTGGTGTAAGACTGGGTCGTCTTCTCGAAATTAACTAAGGGTCCGTAAGTGTGATCGATGTCTATCTCGGCTTCTTCGTCTATCTCATCTCTCACCCGTCACACCCCATCTGGCCGGCGATACATCTGAGCCACCGAGGACGTAAAGGATAGCGCCACTGGAGGGATTTATCTCTGGCACGCCTCCCGCGAAACCCACATTCTCAAAGTATTGTCCCGCACTACATTCGTAGTACCCCCGCCCATTATACTCATTACTCGAACATGTCCGCGTAGACGTATGTCAACGCCTATAAACAGCTGAGGGTGTTAATTTCATTGTAATTTAAATCTAATTCCATGTCAGAGTGTAATACAAAGCGCTGTAAGGTGCCAAATCTAATCACCTTATAATACGCTATATACACTGCTGGAAATGGAAAAAAGAACACATTGACACCGGTGTGTCAGACCCACCATACTTGCTCCGGACACTGCGAGAGGGCTGTACAAGCAATGATCACAAGCACGGCACAGCGGACACACCAGGAACCGCGGTGTTGGCCGTCGAATGGCGCTAGCTGCGCAGCATTTGTGCACCGCCGCCGTCAGTGTCAGCCAGTTTGCCGTGGCATACGGAGCTCCATCGCAGTCTTTAACACTGGTAGCATGCCGCGACAGCGTGGACGTGAACCGTATGTGCAGTTGACGGACTTTGAGCGAGGGCGTATAGTGGGCATGCGGGAGGCCGGGTGGACGTACCGCCGAATTGCTCAACACGTGGGGCGTGAGGTCTCCACAGTACATCGATGTTGTCGCCAGTGGTCGGCGGAAGGTGCACGTGCCCGTCGACCTGGGACCGGACCGCAGCGACGCACGGATGCACGCCAAGACCGTAGGATCCTACGCAGTGCCGTAGGGGACCGCACCGCCACTTCCCAGCAAATTAGGGACACTGTTGCTCCTGGGGTATCGGCGAGGACCATTCGCAACCGTCTCCATGAAGCTGGGCTACGGTCCCGGACACCGTTAGGCCGTCTTCCGCTCACGCCTCAACATCGTGCAGCCCGCCTCCAGTGGTCTCGCGAGAGGCGTGAATGGAGGGACGAATGGAGACGTGTCGTCTTCAGCGATGAGAGTCGCTTCTGCCTTGGTGCCAATGATGGTCGTATGCGTGTTTGGCGCCGTGCAGGTGAGCGCCACAATCAGGACTGCATACGACCGAGGCACACAGGGCCAACACCCGGCATCATGGTGTGGGGAGCGATCTCCTACACTGGCCGTACACCACTGGTGATCGTCGAGGGGACACTGAATAGTGCACGGTACATCCAAACCGTCATCGAACCCATCGTTCTACCATTTCTAGACCGGCAAGGGAACTTGCTGTTCCAACAGGACAATGCACGTCCGCATGTATCCCGTGCCACCCAACGTGCTCTAGAAGGTGTAAGTCAACTACCCTGGCCAGCAAGATCTCCGGATCTGTCCCCCATTGAGCATGTTTGGGACTGGATGAAGCGTCGTCTCACGCGGTCTGCACGTCCAGCACGAACGCTGGTCCAACTGAGGCGCCAGGTGGAAATGGCATGGCAAGCCGTTCCACAGGACTAAATCCAGCATCTCTACGATCATCTCCATGAGAGAATAGCAGCCTGCATTGCTGCGAAAGGTGGATATACACTGTACTAGTGCCGGCATTGTGCATGCTCTGTTGCCTGTGTCTATGTGCCTGTGGTTCTGTCAGTGTGATCATGTGATGTATCTGACCCCAGGAATGTGTCAATAAAGTTTCCCCTTCCTGGGACAATGAATTCACGGTGTTCTTATTTCAATTTCCAGGAGTATATATATATATATATATATATATATATATATATATATATATATATATATATATATATATATATCCTGGGTTCGAGTCCCGGTCGGGGCACACATTTAATCTGTCCCCGTTGACGTATGTCAACGCTTATAAGCAGCTAAGGGTGTTCATTTCATTGTAATTTCATTCTAACGAGCTGCATGGTCACCGATGGTATCTGTTCTTTCGGACATGTCCGAAAGAACAGCTACCATCTTAGTATATATAGAATTAGATTAAGTTTTGATACGTTTGATAGGAGCAGGGCCGGTTTATTGTGAGTAAAGAATGTGACTGAAATCGACAAGTACACGTTGGCACTAATAATTTAATCTCACTCGTAAATTTTTAACTGCTGTGAAAAGCTCGATGGAGGAACGGAGCAAGGTAACCTCGAACAGGAAAAAGAGCGGGCAGACATGACTGGATGCACAAAGGCGTTTCCTGCTTGGGCGCGCCACACCAGTGGTTGTCTGGAGATGAAGAAGTGGCCCTGCTATTGTAAGCGAGCGGTCGCCGACACGAAGACGCCGATGGCGCCAGCTTTAGCGAGGGTGCGGCTGGAGCGAATGCGACGGCAGATTGTCTAGAAATGACGGCCAGAAAATTTATTTAGACGGTGCAGAGGCCGCCTGGAATGTGTCGGCCGGAGGGCAGTCACCTCCACCAGCCTGTTTCCCGCCATTTTTAACGCGGGCGTTTCCAGTTTGTGTGAAGCGAAGGAAGAGGAAATATTTTTTTCTAGAAGGTTCGATGGGAGAAACCGAACTTCACTGTGGTTGGCCGAGCTTTTATAGAGTGAGGACAGTGGGAATACGAACAGAGCTCACTTCGCAGAAAATCCTGAGAAATTTTGGTCTTACGTCAAAGCGGTAAGTGGATCAAAAAAAAAGTCCAGACATTCTGTGACCAAAATGGTACTGAAACAGAGGATGACAGACTAAAGGCCGAAATACTAAATGTCTTTTCCCAAAGCTGTTTCACAGAGGAAGACTGCACTGTAGTTCCTTCTCTGGATTGTCGCACAGATGACAAAATGGTAGTTATCGAAATAGACGACAGAGGGATAGAGAAACAATTAAACTCGCTCAAAAGAGGAAAGGCCGCTGGACCTGATGGTATACCAGTTCGATTTTACACAGAGTACACGAAAGAACTTTGCAGCGGTGTACCGCTCTACAAGAGCGTAGCGTTCTAAAGGATTGGAAAAGGGCACAGTTCATCCCCGTTTTCAAGACGGGACGACGAACAGATGTGCAGAACTATAGACCTATATCTCTAACGTCGATCAGTTGTAGAATTTTGGAACACGTATTATGTTCGAGCATAATGACTTTTCTGGAGACTAGAAATCTACTCTGTAGGAATCAGCATGGGTTCCGAAAAAGACGATCGTGTGAAACCCAGCTCGCGCTATTCGTCCTCGAGACTCAGAGGGCCAAAGACACGGGTTCCCAGGTAGATGCCGTGTTTCTTGACTTCCGCAAGGCGTTCGATACAATTCCCCACAGTCTTTTAATGAACAAAGTAAGAGCATATGGACTATCAGACCAATTGTGTGATTGGATTGAAACGTTCCTAGATAACAGAACTCAGCATGTCACTCTCAATGGAGAAAAGTCTTCCGAAGTAAGAGTGATTTCAGGTGTGCCGCAGGGGAGTGTCATAGGACCGTTGCTATTCACAATATACATAAATGACCTTGTGGATAACATCGGAAGTTCGCTGAGGCTTTTTGCGGATGATGCTGTGGTATATCGAGAAGTTGTAACAATGGAAAATTGTACTGAAATGCAGGAGGATATGCAGCGAATTGACGCATGGTGCAGCGAATGGCAGTTGAATCTCAATGTAGACAAGTGTAATGTGCTGCGAATACATAGAAAGAAAGATCCCTTATCATTTACCTACAATATAGCAGGTCAGCAACTGGAAGCAGTTAATTCCATAAATTATCTGGGAGTACGCATTAGGAGTGATTTAAAATGGAATGATGATACAAAGTTGATCGTTGGTAAAGCAGATGCCAGACTGAGATTCAATGGAAGAATTCTAAGGCAATCCGAAAACAAAGGAAGTATGTTACAATACGCTTCTTCGCCCACTGCTTGAATACTGCTCAGCAGTGTGGGATCCGTGCCAGACAGGGTTGATAGTAGAGAAGATCCAACGGAGAGCAGCGCGCTTCGTTACAGGATCATTTAGTAATCGCGAAAGCGTTACGGAGATGATAGATAAACTCCAGTGGAAGACTCTGCAGGAGAGACGCTCAGTAGCTCGGTACGGGCTTTTGTTGAAGTTTGAGAACATACCTTCACCGAGGAGTCAAGCAGTATATTGCTCCCTCCTACGTATATCTCGCGAAGAGACCATGAGGATAAAATCAGAGAGATTAGAGCCCACACAGAGGCATACCGACAATCCTTCTTTCCACGAACGATACGAGAGTAGAATAGAAGGGAGAACCGATAGAGGTACTCAAGGTACCCTCCGCCACACACCGTCAGGTGACTTGCGGAGTATGGATGTAGATGGAGATGTAGATTATGATTCGCTCGTTCTTACTTTTGGGACAGGTAACCGGAGATAAGCTGGAGAGCCAGCAATTTAATGACAGACATTTGTCTGAGCCACTAAGCTGGACAGTATGCTGCATCCATTTACAATAAGCTACCACCAGAATTAAAAAAATATTAGCAGTAATCCACGCGCTTTCAAATCGAGAGCCGGCCGCTGTGGCCGAGCGGTTTTAGGTGCTTCAGTCCAGAACCACGCTGCTGCTACGGTCGCTGGTTCGAATCCTGCCTCGGGCATGGATGTGTGATGTCCTTACGGTTAGTTAGGTTTAAGTAGTTCTAAGTCTAGGGGTCTGGAAACCTCAGATCTTAAGTCCCTTAGTGCTCAGAGCCATTTGAACCATTTTTTTCGACACATTGTTTGAATAGCGATAGCCGACTGAACATCATCCAGGGACGAAATATGGCCAAATGTTGGACCAAACTGTGCCACCAGTGACCATTGGGAACAGTCTGCTTGCGGCTGGATTAATATCACGTCTGCCTCTGGCCAGGCTACCGTCGACGGCACGACAAAGAAAATGGTTCAAATGGCTCTGAGCACTATGGGACTCAACTGCTGAGGTCATTAGTCCCCTAGAACGTAGAACTAGTTAAACCTAACTAACCTAAGGACATCACAAACATCCATGCCCGAGGCAGGATTCGAACCTGCGACCGTAGCGGTCTTGCGGTTCCAGACTGCAGTGCCTTTAACCGCACGGCCACTTCGGCCGGCGACGGCACGACACCTCCAAGCATGACTGCTCTGGTGTCATAGAAGAGTTGACCTTTAGAATGGAATGGTGCTATGTTGTCTTCGGTGATGAGTGTAGATTCTGTGTGAATGGGAGGGATGGACGTACAAGTGTGTGGCGTAGATCTGGCGACCTGTCTATTCCAGAATGCATTAGGTCCATACCAAGCTTCACAATTTGAAGGGCCAACAGTTAGAACTCGTCGTCAAATTTAGCGTTTCTGCAGGATACAGTACCCGTTACACGCTTCACACACAGTCTATACTACCTGTACTACTCCCATTTCTTCGACAGGAAGGCAGTGTCCTTTTTCGGCTGGACAACGCAGTGCTGCAACCCAGCATGGCTGTCAATGGGAAGAAAACTGATTTCAGCTGCCTTGATTTTATTTTATTTTCGTTTGTAAATGACACATGCCTCACTTCCGCAGAATAGTGTGGAGTCTGCCTTTAGTTTAAGGAACTGCATTTGCGTTTCTTTTCGTGCATTGCTTTTAAAGTAGGCTCTATCTCTTCTTTCTTCCAAATACTTTCCCGAATTTTGTTACTTTATCGTCTAGTATATCTGTCATATTCAATCCTGATATCGCATTACGGATAATTAAAATGACTGATCTGTTCTGATAGTGTATTGTTCACAACTATGTTTATTCTTATGGCGCCCCTTCTTATTGAAGCCATTGTTTTAGTTTTCTTTGTTAGCAAGTCATGTTGTAGCCCTCGGCTGTTTTGCTTAGAATGTAAATTCCGTTTTGCACGTTATTCTCTTTCTCCCTTAAAATTCTGTCAGCTTCTCCACATAAAAGACAATTGAGGGTAGCCTGGTTGTCTATTCTCATACTTCCATGAAATTTGGCTTGTCATTCATGTCTTAAACCTGAGTTTTCATTCACATAGTAAATCATCTACATACAAACAGAATAGAAAACAGATTAAAACAGAACTGGGATAGGATAGGTCTTATAATAGACAAAGGGACTGCAACGGATTGTGTTTTATACGCAGACGATGCCAGAATTTGAACAAAGAAGGAGAATGATGCCCCCTTTCAAACAATATATACAGGTTGTAACTGGCATAAGTGGAAATATCTTTATTGGTGACTGAGGGCAGTGTACCGAACAACAATACATCAGAATTTACGTCATTTGTAAATTAATAATTGTAGCCATTAAAAGTCGTACGTTTTTAGGTTGGGTAGTACCTCCAAGCTATTAATGCTTGTTTTCCGCTGGGCAGAAGATCAAGTGTTGAAGTGTGGACACAAAATGTGAAACCGATAGTCTATACTGGCAGGTGGAGTCTAGTGACACGTGCAATTATGATGGTGCAGAGCATAAAGTCGTAATGTTAGTGATATATTTGTGGGAAGACTGTTCAATGCAGAAAAACAACCAACATACTTATGTTTGTAACTATTGAGGTACGACACATAAAAATAACTGTATTTATATCCATTACACACTGTATATATTTGAAATACAGGGTGTTATGAGTAAGTGCAGATATTTTTATTGATGACTGAGGGGAGTGTACCGAAAACATTGCGTCGGTATTTGCTTAATTCCTGGACTAGTAATTATAGTTATTATGAGCTCCATGTTCTTAGGTTGGTTAGTACCTCCACGTAAGTGTATGGTTCAAATGGCTCTGAGCACTATGGGACTCAACTGCTGAGGTCATTAGTCCCCTAGAACTTAGAACTAGTTAAGCCTAACTAACCTAAGGACATCACAAACATCCATGCCTGAGGCAGGATTCGAACCTGCGACCGTAGCGGTCTTGCAGTTCCAGACTGCAGCGCCTTTAACCGCACGGCCACTTCGGCCGGCACGTAAGTGTATGATAAGCAAGTAACTAATGTTTATTTTCTCATCGACAGCAGATCAGGTATTGAAGTTTAGATGCAAACTTGATGGTCTATACTGAGAGGCGTATTCCACTTCATGGTCAGTTAACATCATGCAGAAAACATAACGTAATAAATTATGTGAGGTTTTTGTAGAAAGACAGTAAGTAACACAAGGATGTGGCTACAGTATGTATTAAGGTTCCAGTTGTCACTATATAAAACTGTGGAACTTAAAGAAGAAAAGGAACTACCCACTCCATTTAACAAACACCTGAAGAAGCCTATATGAAAATACGATAATTACGTGACATGAAAATGGAGAGTTGACAGCAGTGTCGCTTTGTTTCTCATTATGAACAAAATGATTTTTGAGGCTGAATTTTACGTGCACACTCGACAGAGAGGTCCCAGATTAGTCTAGTACGAATTTTCTTTCCTCGATACGTGCTAAAAGCAAAAGTAAAACACCGAGACTCGGAGAATAACAAGTACTCCAGCAACGACCGAGTAGAACTTTTGCATGTCTGTAGCAGACAGAGTAGGCCAGAGCCGTTCTGTCACTGTTGGGGTTCTGGTTATTCTTCGTATTTTACAGTTCGTGTTAACACATATTGGTAAAACGACAGCAGTATTTCCCAAGCTTTATTAGACCATTACCCCCGAGTGCAATAAGACACTAGCTACTACCCCAGCCCTTCCCACCCCCTCGCCATCTCTTGGCCCCCTTCCCCCACATTACCACCAACTTCAGCACCTAAATACAAGAGTTGTCCAGAAAGTAAGATCCGATCTGTCCCGAAATGTAAACCACAGTGAAAAGCAGAAACGTTTTATCTGCAACAGTTAGTTACACCTTCCACCTACTTCTCTGCATAGTCGCCCTCCAACTTCGAATTTTGTCGTAGTGTTGTATCAACTTTCCAATATCCTCGTCACAGAAAGCAGCCGCCTGTGCTTTCGGCCAGTTATCTGCACTGGTCTGCAGCTCGTTGTCTGTGGAAAAATTTTGTCTTCATAGCCAGCGGCTCTTGTGAGCAGAGATGAGATTCAGGGGGAGCCAATTACGGATTGTATTGTGAGTGATCAAACACTTCTCTTCGGAAACGCTGCAGGAGCGTCTTCATTGCCCCTGCAGTTTGAGGCACAGAACTGGCATGAAGAAGGAACTGCTCGACAGTTGTGTTATGTGGGCTGCATGACACAGGCGAAATCCCTAACCAGGCACTCATACATGGCAGGAGACCGCATCTTAACGTGCTCACTGTTCATTCAAAACTGAAAAGAGCGACGCTACACGATCGACGGGCATACTAGAGACACTGCCCAACACATCTGTCCAAAAGCTTTACCGGATTTTTCCAGTGGTTTCCATTTCGCGACCGATCGGAGCATACTTTCTGGACAACTCTCGTAAACTGTAGAATAAAAAACTTTTCTTGAAACACTTTTATTTTTAGAATGATGAAAGATAAATGACATTTTGTGTGTGTGTGTGTGTGTGTGTGTGTGTGTGTGTGTGTGTGTGTGTGTGAAAAAATGACGAAGGAATTCGTTGTGCATCACAAGTGCTACTGACAACTCCTTCTCAGAACATGCTTGCCCTGCATTACTCCTCTGCATTCTGGTACTTGCTTCACCTGCTGCACACTGCTGCAAAGCCATTTAAAATCAACCAAGTTCATATATGTGCACCATACTTATTGTTTGTAAATAACTTCATTGCTGTACTCCTTACTTCTGATCTGGCAGAAATTGGACAACTTCAGGCTGTTAATGCTTTGTCTCAAACCACTCTAATAATAATAATTATTAAAATTATATATCAATGATACGATTCGCTGATGACATTGCTATCCTGAGTGAAATTGACGAAGAATTAAATGATCTGCTGAACGGAATGAACAGTCTAATGAGTACACAGTATGCTTTGAGAGTAAATCGGAGAAAGACGAAGGTAATGAGAAGTAGTAGAAATGAGAACAGCGAGAAACCTAACATCAGGATTGATGGTCACGAAGTCAATGAAGTTAAGGAATTCTGCTACCTAGGCAGTAAAATAACCAATGACGGATGGAGCAAGGAGGACATCGAAAGCAGACTCGCTATCGCAAAAAAGGCATTTCTGGCCAAGAGAAGTCTACTAATATCAAATACCGGCCTTAATTTGAGGAAGAAATTTCTGAGGATGTACGTCTGGAGTACAGCATTGTATGGTAGTGAAACATGGACTGTGGGAAAACCGGAACAGAAGAGAATCGAAGCATTTGAGATGTGGTGCTATAAACGAATGTTGAAAATTAGGTGGACTGATAAGGTAAGGAGTGAGGAAGTTCTACGCAGAATCGGATAGGAAAGGAATATGTGGAAAACACTGATAAGGAGAAGGGACAGGATGGTAGGACATCTGCTAAGACATGAGGGAATGACTTCCATGGTACTAGAGGGAGCTGTAGAGGGCAAAAACTGTAGAGGAAGACAGAGATTGGAATACGTCAAGCAAATAACTGAGGACGTAGGTTGCAAGTGCTACTCAGAGATGAAGAGGTTAGCACAGGAAAGGAATTCGTGGCGGGCCGCATCAAACCAGTCAGTCGACTGATGACCAACAAAATAATAATAATAATAATAATAATAAGCTGCGCGGAGTGGCCGCACGGTTAGAGGCGTCATGTCACGGACTGCGCGATTCCTCCCGCCGGAGGTTCGAGTCCTCCCTCGGGCATGGGTGTGTGTGTTGGCCTTAGTGTAAGTTAGTTTAAGTAGTGTCTCAATCTAGCGACCAATGACTTCAGCAGTTTCGTCCCTTAGGAACTCAAACACATTTGAACATTTTTTGAATAATAATAATAATAATAATAATAATAATAAAAGTGCATACTGCGCTGTAGTAGACCTTACGTAGTTACTGCTGTGTCGTAATGTCAGTTAATTCATTTATCTGTTTCAAAGCGAATGGTGAAGCAATTTCTGGGCTACTGCAGGTACTATCTACAACTTAGAGAAGCAGTTTTCTTGGGGTATATAGCACTTGTTATGTCTCACATTCATCAGCAGTGATGTGCAGGACAGATCACAACATACGTGTGTAGTGGCCGGACAATGTGAGGAAACTGTAACCTCCATCTCATTAATGCTACTTCATGAAAACAAGCAATTATTAATAACTTATATAATCAGTATTAGAGTCTTACAAACTTGTGATAATAGTTATGATCGTTTGCAAATAATTTAGTTTCGTAACTGAAACAGAATCGAAACGTTTAGTTTTTACCCCTCACAAAATTTCATTTTACTCGTGGGGCAGTTACCCCGAGGTTGGGAATCATAGCACTAGAGTAATATAGGACCTACCTATTCGATGAGCGCGTAAAATTTACAACTCCGGTTTGAAATATCATTTTACGCAAAACGGAAATCAAACCGACGCTTTCTGTCGACGCTGGGCGTCGCATGAAAGACCTAATGAGCAGTATTTGGGCCGATTACAGGTGCACGCTGGAAAAGCAAAATTGCAAGTATCTGCCCAAACACCACAGGAAATTTGCCTGGAGATTCTAAGGAGAGACATTCTTAAGTTGTTTATTAAAAATACCGGATACCCTCTCTTGTTTAGTAGGTTCCACATGTTTTCTTTAATAACTTTATCTGAGGCGTCTCGGGGAAGATCAGTTTGGATTCCGTAGAAATATGGGAACACGTGAGGCAATACTGACCCTACGACTTATCTTAGAAGCTACATTAAGGAAAGGGAAACCTACATTTCTAGCATTTGTAGACTTAGAGAAATCTTTTGACAATGTTGACTGGAATACTCTCTTTCAAATTCTGAAGGTAGCAGGGGTAAAATACAGGGAGCGAAAGGCTATTTATAATTTGTACAGAAACCAGTTGGCAGTTATAAGAGTCGAGGGGCATGAAAGGGAAGCAGTGGTTGGGAAGGGAGTGAGACAGGGTTGTAGCCTCTCCCCCACGTTTTTCAATCTGTATATTGAGCAGGCAGTAAAGGAAACAAAAGAAAAATTCGGAGAAGGTATTAAAATCCATGGAGAAGAAATAAAAACTTCGAGGCTCGCCGATGACATTGTAATTCTGTCAGAGACATCAAAGGACTTGGAGGAGCAGTTGAACGGAATGGACAGTGTCTTGAAAGGAGGATATAAGATGAACATCAACAACAGCAAAACGAGGATAATGGAATGTAGTCGAATTAAGTCGGGTGATGCTGTGGGTATTAGATTAGGAAATGAGACACTTAAAATAGTAAAGGAGTTTTGCTATTTAGGGGCAAAATAACTGATGATGATCGATGTAGAGAAGATGTAAAATGTAGACTGGCAATGGCAAGGAAAGCGTTTCTGAAAAAGAGAAATTTGTTAACATCGAGTATAGATTTAAGTGTCAGGAAGTCATTTCTGAAAGTATTTGTATGGAGTGTAGCCATGTATGGAAGTGAAACATGGACCATAACTAGTTTGGACAAGAAGATAATACACTCCTGGAAATGGAAAAAAGAACACATTGACACCGGTGTGTCAGACCCACCATACTTCCTCCGGACACTGCGAGAGGGCTGTACAAGCAATGATCACACGCACGGCACAGCGGACACACCAGGAACCGCGGTGTTGGCCGTCGAATGGCGCTAGCTGCGCAGCATTTGTGCACCGCCGCCGTCAGTGTCAGCCAGTTTGCCGTGGCATACGGAGCTCCATCGCAGTCTTTAACACTGGTAGCATGCCGCGACAGCGTGGACGTGAACCGTATGTGCAGTTGACGGACTTTGAGCGAGGGCGTATAGTGGGCATGCGGGAGGCCGGGTGGACGTACCGCCGAATTGCTCAACACGTGGGGCGTGAGGTCTCCACAGTACATCGATGTTGTCGCCAGTGTTCGGCGGAAGGTGCACGTGCCCGTCGACCTTGGACCGGACCGCAGCGACGCACGGATGCACGCCAAGACCGTAGGATCCTACGCAGTGCCGTAGGGGACCGCACCGCCACTTCCCAGCAAATTAGGGACACTGTTGCTTCTGGGGTATCGGCGAGGACCATTCGCAACCGTCTCCATGAAGCTGGGCTACGGTCCCGCACACCGTTAGGCCGTCTTCCGCTCACGCCCCAACATCGTGCAGCCCGCCTCCAGTGGTGTCGCGACAGGCGTGAATGGAGGGACGAATGGAGACGTGTCGTCTTCAGCGATGAGAGTCGCTTCTGCCTTGGTGCCAATGATGGTCGTATGCGTGTTTGGCGCCGTGCAGGTGAGCGCCACAATCAGGACTGCATACGACCGAGGCACACAGGGCCAACACCCGGCATCATGGTGTGGGGAGCGATCTCCTACACTGGCCGTACACCACTGGTGATCGTCGAGGGGACACTGAATAGTGCACGGTACATCCAAACCATCATCGAACCTGTGGTGTCACCGCTAGACACCACACTTGCTAGGTGGTAACTTAAATCGGCCGCGGTCCTGTAGTACATGTCGGACCCGCGTGTCGCCACTGTGTAATCGCAATCCTAGCGCCACCACATGGCAGGTCACAAGACACGGACTAGACCTCGCCCCAGTTGTACGGACGACATAGCTTGCGACCAGACGTACGAAGCTTTCCTCTCATTTGCCGAGAGACAGATTGAATAGCCTTCAGCTAGGCCATAGCTACTACCTAGCAAGGCGCCATTTGTATCAGTGCTTATAGCTTACTACTATTCAAGAGATGTATTCCAACAAGAGAATAAAAGTTAAGTAACATCTACGTACTTTTCTTCTTATTCATTAATAAGTCTCATGTTCCAGAACTTCAAGCCCGTCTGCGTTAGTTTAGCGTGCACCTAGCTACCTCATTGTGTCTGGACTGTAAGAAGAAGACACAACATTATTTGGCGCCGAGGAGTGGTGCCGCGCCCACGTCGCATAAATTGATTGTACTTTGCTCTGATTTGCTTGTGTCATGGCTTCGCCACAATCTCCAGATGTACTGTCCGAATTTTTTCGCTTGCAGAATCAGCAGACGCAGGCGTTATTGGAAGCCCTTGGACAGCTCGTCCAGGGTCAACGTGCGCTGCAAAACGATGCGGCAGCCGCCGCTTCTTCGCTACCGCTGCCACAAAACGCTGTTGCACCTCCCTTTCGGCCATACGTGGCGGCCGACGAGACCTGGCAAGAGTGGTCTCGCCAGTTCGACTTTCACCTAGCAGCATACAGAATTCAAGGTAAAGAGCGGCAGCCGTTTTTGCTTTCTTGTGTCGGTGTGTCTACCTACCGTGTGATAGTGAAATTGTTTCCCCGACGCGACGTAGCAACTCTGTCCTACGAAGAAATTTTGTCTGCTTTAGATGCCTATTTCAAAGAAACAGTAAATGTAGTTGCAAAAAGGTATACGTTCTTTCGTACAAAACGTACGGCCGGTCAGACTAATAGGGAGTGGGTAGCAACTTTGCAAGGACTTACTAGGGAGTGTGCCTTTGAATGTGACTGTGGCCTCCCTTATTCAGATACTATGGTGCGTGATGCAATAGCACAGAACGTTTCTGATGTTCGAATAAGGGAACAGATTTTGAAACTAGTTAATCCCTCCCTTCAACAAGTGATAGACATATTGGATAGGCAAGACACACTTGACTTTGCTCAGGCATCTTTTGAAACTTCGCCAGCAGTGTGTCACATTAACCGGCCCGCCGGGCCCGCTGCACGGGACGCTAAGCGGCCCTCGCGCCCGTCGCAGCCTACCTTGCAAACACGTGCGCCGCGTAAGCAAGCAACGGCAGTGAAATCATGCCCGCGGTGTGCAACGAGACATTCGCGTGAAAATTGCCCGTCACGCCAAGCTATTTGCTTTTACTGTCAAAAGAAAGGACATGTACAAAGTGTTTGCCAGAAAAAGCTTAGATCAGACAATCACAAAAATTCCAGGCCTTTTGCTTCGCGCCGGAATCGAACCCAGGACCATCAGGCTCGGGGACCTTCACCCATGGACATTAATGTAGTTCATTCCCACCCGTCCAGTGACACTTTAGCTAACAGTGACTGTGTTCGTCCCACCCAAAGTGTGTGTCGACGTCGCAGGAAATCCCGTAAAGTCGCAAGTGCTTCTGTACCTGTCTCAGTTCAAATTGCACGTGACAGTCGCTCTTGTCGTCAGCAGGACAATAAACTTTTTGTGGACTTAGACTTTGAAGGCCAAGTGATACCATTCCAGCTCGATACCGGAGCTGCAGTTTCATTGCTCAATCACGACACGTACAAACAACTGGGCCAACCGCCATTGCGTGCCGCAAATGTTAAGTTACATAGTTACTCAGGACAGCCGATCCCTGTGTTAGGACAGTGCAGCCTTCTTGCAACATACAAGGGACAGACAAAACTTGTATCATTTTACGTTCTTCGTTCTTCTAGTGCAGTGAACTTGTTTGGTTTAGATTTGTTTCAATTGTTTAATTTGTCTATAGTAAATCAGGTCCTATCAGTGAATCAGACTGTGCCTTCCGCCAGTGTTTCTAGTCTTTGTGAAGAATTTGCAGACATTTTTGCACTGGGCCTTGGTTGCGCTAAGAACTATGAAGCGCATTTGGAACTGAAAGACAACGCGCAACCGAAATTTTTCAGAGCGCGCAATGTTCCCCACGCATTGCGTGATGAGGTCGCAAGAACATTGCACGATTTAGAATCTCAAGGTGTAATTGAACGTGTGCAGGCTTCTCTCTGGGCCTCACCCTTAGTAATTTTGCCAAAACCTTCCGGAAAACTGAGACTTTGTGTGGACTTCAAGGCCACTGTGAATCCACAACTTGTGACTGCAACTTTTCCTTTGCCCCGCCCGGAAGATCTTTTTGACAAACTGTGCCCGGGAAAATATTTTTCAAAATTGGACCTAGCAGATGCGTACTTGCAGATACCTGTGGACGAAGAATCCCAGCGCGTCTTGGTGGTAAACACGCATCTTGGCTTGTATCGCTTCAAACGACTGCCATTCGGGTGTGCATCCGCCCCTGCATTGTTTCAGCAATATTTACAAACTATTTGTGCGTCGGTCCCTACTGCTGCGAACTATCTGGACGATATTGTGATCTCAGGACAGACAGAAGCAGAACATTTGCAAAATCTCCGAACATTATTTCAGGTATTGCGTCAGAATGGTCTTCGCTTGACGAAGGACAAATGTGTTTTTTTTGCTCGGGACTTACCCTACCTGGGGCATGTCATAAATGCCCAAGGTATACATCCGAGTCCAGAGCACCTCCGTGCCATACAGGATTTACCTGCTCCGCAGAATTTAACACAGCTACAGAGTGTGTTGGGTAAAATAAATTATTATCATAAATTTTTGCGCAATGCTTCTTCCATTTCAGCTCCGCTTCATCGCTTACGCCGTAAAGGTGTTCCGTTCGTCTGGACGACGGAATGCGAACGCGCCTTTCGCCAGTTGAAATCGGCGTTACTTTCAAATACTTGCCTTACGCCATTCGATCCCCGAAAACCCCTTTTGTTGATGGTAGATGCATCGGATTTCGGGATCGGTGCTGTGCTTGCGCACAAAGATGGCTCGCATGATCGCCCTGTTGCCTTTGCGTCCAAATTGCTCTCATCTGCGCAAAGAAATTATTCACAAATAGAGAAAGAAGCTTTAGCTCTCGTGTTTGGTGTTACCAAGTTCCATGACTTCTTGTATGGTCGTCACTTTACCATCATCACGGACCACAAACCTTTGACATCGCTTTTTCATCCGAACAAGCCTGTACCTCCACGTACAGCGCAGAAATTCATTCGCTGGTCACTTTTTCTCTCGCAGTACCGCTACGATATCTTGTATCGGTCCACTGCTAAGCACGGAAACGCTGATGCGTTGTCCCGTTTGCCTGTTGCTGAGGATAAAGCATTCGATTCTTCCGAACTTGCTTGCATGTTCATTGATTCGGAAACCGATGACGTGGTCGAATCGTTTCCGATTGATTTTCGTTATGTCGCTACAGCCACAGCTGCTGATCCTGTCCTTGCTGCTGTTTTGCGTTTTGTTGCTACGCAATGGCCCTTGTCAAAGTCGCGGATCGAGGATCCTTTGGTTCGCCGTTTTTTTGCTCACAAGGAGAGACTTTTTGTACGACGTGGTGTTTTGTTGTTGCGTTCTGATAATGATCAATCCCGAGTCGTGGTCCCACGTTCGTTACAGTCCTCTGTCTTACGGCTTCTTCACCAAGGACATTGGGGTATAGTGCGCACGAAACAACTTGCTCGTCAGCACTGTACTTGGTTCGGCATCGATGCTGCGATTACGAATATGTGCTCCTCTTGCGTGGCGTGTGCCGAACAACAATCCGCACCGCCGCGGAAATTCTTTGCATGGCCGAAAGCCACTTCCCCTTGGCAACGCTTGCATATCGATTTTGCTGGTCCATTCTGGAATGCTCGATGGTTGGTTGTGGTCGATGCTTTCAGTAATTTTCCTTTTGTTGTCCGGATGTCTTCCACGACGTCTTCTGCCACAATCCAAGCCTTGTCTGCTATCTTTTGCATTGAGGGTCTTCCGCAGACTATTGTTTCCGACAATGGCCCACAATTCATGTCCGCAGAATTTCAGTCATTCTGCAAGGCCAATGGTATTCAACATCTGACATCCGCGCCGTTTTCGCCTCAGTCAAACGGTGCCGCTGAACGATTGGTCCGGACTTTCAAGTCACAGATGTTGAAATTGAAAGAATCGCATTCTCGGGAGGACGCTTTGTTACTCTTTTTGTCCTCGTATCGCTCTCAGCCCCGCGATGGTCGCTCGCCGGCTGAATTGCTCCATGGTCGATCTCATCGAACCTTGATGTCTTTGCTGCATCCGCCGCATCAGGTTCCTGTGCAGCGGCAGACTCCTGCTTTTGTTCCTGGCGACGTTGTCTATTATCGCACCTATCGCGGTTCACGGCGTTGGCTCGCAGGGCGCATTCTTCGCTGCCTCGGCCGCGCGATGTATTTGGTTTTGGGGGCCTCTGGTGAGGTGCGTCGGCATCTCAATCAGCTGCGCCTCTGTCGTCGCCTGGGTTCTGCCGCTCCCCGTCTGCTTTCAGCGACGGAGCCGTCAGGTCAGCGCCCTGGGGACCCATCTACTGGCTCGCCTCATCCCCAGGTGTTACCGACGCTGCCTTCCATTTTGCCTCATGGCGTCGTGCCGCCGCCGCAGCCGCTGCCGGCGCCGCCCGCAGCGGACGCTTCGCTGCAGCCGCCTGGCGCCTCCCTGGGTCACGCGCCGCCGCTCGCTTCCCGTGACCAGCCGTCCTCCGCCATGGACCTCTTGCCCGCTCCGGACCAGATGTCGTCATCGCGCATCGGATTCCCCGACGCAATGGAGGTCGACCCTTCGACCCCTCTTGTATCATTACGTGCGCATACACCGCATGTTGACGTGCACCCTGGACTAGGTTTGCAGGCGTTTCCTAGCTCCCCTCGGACCGAATGGCCGGGTGCGGGTGGCACAGCCTCGCCTGTTGTTAGGCTCCCCACCTCATCGCATACGTCAACATGGGGTCCTCCCCACGGCGGGCGGAAGCCTTATCTCACGACCGTTCGCCGATTTGCGGGGGAGGAATGTGGTGTCACCGCTAGACACCACACTTGCTAGGTGGTAACTTAAATCGGCCACGGTCCTGTAGTACATGTCGGACCCGCATGTCGCCACTGTGTAATCGCAATCCTAGCGCCACCACATGGCAGGTCACAAGACACGGACTAGACCTCGCCCCAGTTGTACGGACGACATAGCTTGCGACCAGACGTACGAAGCTTTCCTCTCATTTGCCGAGAGACAGATTGAATAGCCTTCAGCTAGGCCATAGCTACTACCTAGCAAGGCGCCATTTGTATCAGTGCTTATAGCTTACTACTATTCAAGAGATGTATTCGAACAAGAGAATAAAAGTTAAGTAACATCTACGTACTTTTCTTCTTATTCATTAATAAGTCTCATGTTCCAGAACTTCAAGCCCGTCTGCGTTAGTTTAGCGTGCACCTAGCTACCTCATTGTGTCTAGACTGTAAGAAGAAGACACAACAGAACCCATCGTTCTACCATTCCTAGACCGGCAAGGGAACTTGCTGTTCCAACAGGACAATGCACGTCCGCATGTATCCTGAGCCACCCAACGTGCTCTAGAAGGTGTAAGTCAACTACCCTGGCCAGCAAGATCTCCGGATCTGTCCCCCATTGAGCATGTTTGGGACTGGATGAAGCGTCGTCTCACGCGGTCTGCACGTCCAGCACGAACGCTGGTCCAACTGAGGCGCCAGGTGGAAATGGCATGGCAAGCCGTTCCACAGGACTACATCCAGCATCTCTACGATCGTCTCCATGGGAGAATAGCAGCCTGCATTGCTGCGAAAGGTGGATATACACTGTACTAATGCCGACATTGTGCATGCTCTGTTGCCTGTGTCTATGTGCCTGTGGTTCTGTCAGTGTGATCATGTGATGTATCTGACCCCAGGAATGTGTCAATAAAGTTTCCCCTTCCTGGGACAATGAATTCACGGTGTTCTTATTTCAATTTCCAGGAGTGTAGAAGCTTTCGAAATGTGGTGCTACAGAAGAATGCTGAAAATTAGATGGGTAGATCATATAACTAATGGGGAGGTATTGAATAGGATTGGGGAGACGAGGAGCTTGTGGCACAACTTGACTAGAAGAAGGGATCGATTGGTAGGACACCTTCTGAGGCATCAAGGTATCACCAATTTAGTATTGGAGGGCAGCGCGGAGGGTAAAAATCGTAGTGGGATACCAAGAGATGAATACACTAAACAGATTCAGAAGGATGTAGGCTGCAGTAGGTACTGGGAGATGAAGCTTGCACAGGATAGAGTAGCATGGAGAGCTGCATCAAACCAGTCTCAGGACTGAAGACCACAACAACAACAACAACACCCAAATCAATAAAATAATTGGGTGTTTCTTTTCGGTTAATTTTTCATCACAAACAATGCGTCTGTAGTCGATCTTTCTCAGGTGAAACCAATTAGTTCTTCACAATTTAAAAACTTGATATCATTTTGCATTTGCTGTTCAGGATTCCAGCGTAAGCCATGCATTACTGTATTAGTATTCAACGGATAGTATACCACTTGAAGTTTGGAGAGAAGAGAGATTATAAACATATCGACCCCAGACACTGACCACTGTGTCAGCTTCAAGACCCAAACTGTCGGCGAATTTGTTTCCAGAATTGTCGCCTTCCATATTTTTTAGTAACCGCATTGCCTCCGACAACACTTGTGTAAACTGGCGAGGTGCCTCTTTGAAACCGCCCCGCGCGCCGACTGTCCAAGGGTAAAATCCTCTGTTTCCGGAACGTGGCCAACCCCCACCCCCTACCACTTCCCCTCCTTTTTCCTACCTTCTCCCACCCCTGCAGCGCCACCTGGCCTTCCACCGCTCCCCTCTCTCCCCACTACCGCCGTAACGAGTATTAACCCGACGGTTTTGCCTGCGGCTTAAATGAATTTTCTTTAATTGAAATCACGTTAATACAATATCCGCGGCTACGCGCTCCCATTGTCACCGAGATGGTTTTTATTTAACACGATTTGTCAAGTTTTCGCGACTCGCAACCCCTACCCTCTTCGCCACTCACCTCTCGTAAGCCGCGCGCCGTTGTTTATTGTTGTTTGTTGTTGTTACTGCCGCTGTTGTCCACCAATATTTTGTTTGTCGACGTTCTTCCTTTTTTTTCATACTGGACGCCTTTTTTCGAATGTAATCCTTTTTTTTTTTTTCACCCCGTGTAACGAAATCCGCGATTCGGTTCTCGGCCGCCATAAAAGCTGGCGTTTATTCGTCGCTGAATGTGGGTCTGATTGCATTTGCATCCGGCGTCCGGCGGGCGCAGTTTGGCTGTTTTTATCTCTCCTCCACTCCCCTCTCCCACTCGCCCCTCTCCCATACTTTTTTTTTCCTCCCATTCAGGATGTACAGCTTTCTCTGTCGCTCTCTCCTCTCTTTTTTTATGTGTTTTGCTACCAAATGAGCCAGCTGGCTCGCGCAGTATAAAAAACACACTAATGGCCAGAGACAGCGAGAATCGGCCGCCCTCTGTTTGCAAATCGCGGAGTATTTAATACGAATAATAATGGCGGCTGCAGCCTAATCAGCCGGCAAACAGACACATTGGGGGGGTGGCTCAAACTAATTTCCGCATTCCACTGCTGATACCGCAGCAGATGCAGTTCTAACTTTAGAAGCAGGAAATCAGCGCCACACAGCGTGTCAGATATTCCGGGGATTACTCGTTCCCGAAATGCTGTCGGTTGGAACAGCGGCCAACACAACCGACCGATAGTTTTTGTGAAATGACTAGCGATTTAGGTATCATTAGCTCAGAAGGAAAATAACAGGCTATTTGCACTAGGTACAAAGGAAAAGGCGAACAGAGGACAACGACCTAAGCAAATCCATACATATTGTCAAAATGGATGTACTTATTTATGTACGTATGTCTGTGTGTTCCATATTTCCTCCGAAATCATAGGACCGATTTCAACCAAACTTGGTACTCATACACTGACAAGGAGACGGCACGACCGTGGGGTCGGAGATTTGTCCGAAATTTTGTGTGGTGAAAGAGGACCCCTAACACCTCACCTGGTTAAAATATTAGGACACACTAACCTGAAAATCCCGGGAAAAAACGATCCAAAGTTTCTTAGGTGCCTTATAAACGTAAAATGTTAGTCTACTGCCGGGACGCCGTCTGGCCTAGGTGTTCAGGGCTAATACGCCAGAGGTCTCGGGTTCGATTCCTGCAACTACACTTTTTTTTCTTCTGTTTTATTTTCTTGGGTTATTCCAACAATTATTCAGAAAGTTTCCCAAACTTACATTATCTTTAACAAATTAGTTACAGTACTGAATAAAAATTGTTTCCTTTTTGTCCAACAACACAATTCATGGCGGTGGGTTTTCCATTTTTCATTGTAAAGTATATGAGGAGAAACATTGCCTTTTTAATCAGAATAACAAAGTCGATTGGGAAACATTCAATTTTTATACATATCATAATCGTTTATAACCGCAGAGGTAATTATCGTAAAAACAAACGAAGCAATAATTTTTGCGACTTCTTGCGCAACATATAAAAGCGGATTTTTTTACGATCACAGGGCGTTTGCAATAAATCTGTACAAAAACATGCCCCACTAACATTTACGAAAATGTTTCAAGTTTCTGATAATTTAGAGGCAAACCAGCCATATTGAATCATGTCTCAGAATATTGATGGTGAATTATAGAATGAATTTTTATAAAATCTTCCCGGGAATTAATTTCACGATTCTCCTGTAACAATGCACTGCAATTTTGCAAGCAACAGAAGAAAAAAGAAAGTGCCGGAGGAGGAATCGAACCCGAGA
Source organism: Schistocerca nitens (assembly GCF_023898315.1). Lineage (NCBI taxonomy): Eukaryota > Metazoa > Arthropoda > Insecta > Orthoptera > Acrididae > Schistocerca > Schistocerca nitens. The sequence goes on from NC_064623.1 coordinate 186,427,340, forward strand.
CCTCTGGCGTAAAGGGGCGGACGCTAACCATGTTGTTTTTTTTTTTTTTTTTTTTTTTTAGGCCAGACGGCGGTTCGGCAGTGGGCTAACATTTTATACTCATAAGGCACCTAAGAAACTTTGCATCGATTTTTCTCGGGATTTTCCGAGTAGTGCGTCCTAATATTTTAGCCACGCGAGGTGTTAGGGGTCCTCTTTCACTACACAAAATTTCTACATCTACATCTACATTCATACTCCGCAAGCCACCCAACGGTGTGTGGCGGAGGGCACTTTACGTGCCACTGTCATTACCTCCCTTTCCTGTTCCAGTCGCGTATGGTTCGCGGGAAGAACGACTGCCGGAAAGCCTCCGTGCGCGCTCTAATCTCTCTAATTTTACATTCGTGATCTCCTCGGGAGGTATAAGTAGGGGGAAGCAATATACTCGATACCTCATCCAGAAACGCACCCTCTCGAAACCTGGCGAGCAAGATACACCGCGATGCAGAGCGCCTCTCTTGCAGAGTCTGCCACTTGAGTTTATTAAACATCTCCGTAACGCTATCACGGTTACCAAATAACCCTGTGACGAAACGCGCCGCTCTTCTTTGGATCTTCTCTATCTCCTCCGTCAACCCGATCTGGTACGGATCCCACACTGATGAGCAATACTCAAGTATAGGTTGAACGAGTGTTTTGTAAGCCACCTCCTTTGTTGCTGGACTACATTTTCTAAGCACTCTCCCAATGAATCTCAACCTGGTACCCGCCTTACCAACAATTAATTTTATATGATCATTCCACTTCAAATCGTTCCGCACGCATGCTCCCAGATATTTTACAGAAGTAACTGCTACCAGTGTTTGTTCCGCTATCATATAATCATACAATAAAGGATCCATTCTTTCTATGTATTCGCAATACATTACATTTGTGTATGTTAAGGGACAGTTGCCACTCCCTGCACCAAGTGCCTATCCGCTGCAGATCTTCCTGCATTTCGCTACAATTTTCTAATGCTGCAACTTCTCTGTATACTACAGCATCATCCGCGAAAAGCCGCATGGAACTTCCGACACTATCTACTAGGTCATTTATATATACTGTGAAAAGCAATGGTCCCATAACACTCCCCTGTGGCACGCCAGAGGTTACCTTAACGTCTGTAGACGTCTCTCCATTGATAACAACATGCTGTGTTCTGTTTACTAAAAAATCTTCAATCCAGCCACACAGCTGGTCTTATATTCCGTAGGCTCTTACTTTGTTTATCAGGCGACAGTGCGGAACTGTATCGAACGCCTTCCTGAAGTCAAGAAAAATAGCATCTACCTGGGAGCCTGTATCTAATATTTTCTGGGTCTCATGAACAAATAACGCGAGTTGGGTCTCACACGATCGCCGTTTCCGGAATCCATGTTGATTCCTACATAGTAGATTCTGGGTTTCCAAAAACGACATGATACTCTAGCAAAAAACATGTTCTAAAATTCTACAAGAGATCGACGTCAGAGATATAGGTCTATAGTTTTGCGCATCTGCTCGACGACCCTTCTTGAAGACTGGGACTACCTGTGCTCTTTTCCAATCATTTGGAACCTTCCGTTCCTCTAGAGACTTGCGGTACACGGCTGTTAGAAGGGGGGCAAGTTCTTTCGCTTACTCTGTGTAGAATCGAATTGGTGTCCCGTCAGGTCCAGTGGACTTCCCTCTGTTGAGTGATTCCAGTTGCTTTTCTATTCTTTGAACACTTATTTCGATGTCAGCCATTTTTTCGTTTGTGCGAGGATTTAGAGAAGGAACTGCAGTGCGGTCGTCCTCTGTGAAACAGCTTTGGAAAAAGGTGTTTAGTATTTCAGCTTTACGCGTGTCATTCTCTGTTTCAGTGCCATCATCATCCCGGAGTGTCTGGATATGCTGTTTCGAGCCACTTACTGACTTAACGTAAGACCAGAACTTCCTAGGATTTTCTGTCAAGTCGGTACATAGAATTTTACTTTCGAATTCACTGAACGCTTCACGCATAGCCCTCCTTACGTTAACTTTGACATCGTTTAGCTTCTGAGAGGTTTTGGCTGCGTTTAAACTTGGAGTGAAGCTCTCTTTGCTTTCGCAGTAGTTTCCTAACTTTGTTGTTGTACCACGGTGGGTTTTTCCCGTCCCTCACAGTTTTACTCGGCACGTACCTGTCTAAAACGCATTTTACGATTGCCTTGAACTTTTTCCATAAACACTCAACATTGTCAGTGTCGGAACAGAAATTTTCGTTTTGATCTGTTAGGTGGTCTGAAATCTGCCTTCTATTACTCTTGCTAAACAGATAAACCTTCCTCCCTTTTTTTATATTCCTATTAACTTCCATATTCAGGGATGCTACAACGGCCTTATGATCACTGATTCCCTGTTCTGCACTTACAGAGTCGAAAAGTTCGGGTCTGTTTGTTATCAGTAGGTCCAAGATGTTACCTCCACGAGTCGGTTCTCTGTTTAATTGCTCGAGGTAATTTTCGGATAGTGCACTCAGTATAATGTCACTCGATGCTCTGTCCCTACCACCCGTCCTAAACATCTGAGTGTCCCAGTCTATATCTGGTAAATTGAAATCTCCACCTAAGACTATAACATGCTGAGGAAATTTATGCGAAATGTATTCCAAATTTTCTCTCAGTTGTTCTGCCACTAACGCTGCTGAGTCGGGAGGTCGGTAAAAGGAGCCAATTATTAACCCAGCTCGGTTGTTGAGTGTAACCTCCACCCATAATAATTCACAGGAACTATCCACTTCTACTTCACTACAGGATAAACTACTACTAACAGCTACAAACACTCCACCACCGGTTGCATGCAATCTATCCTTCCTAAACACCGTCTGTACCTCTGTAAAAATTTCGGCAAAATTTATCTCTGGCTTAAGCCAGCTCTCTGTACCTATAACGATTTCAGCTTCGGTGCTTTCTATCAGCGCTTGAAGTTCCGGTACTTTACCAACGCAGCTTCCACAGTTTACAATTACAATACCGATTGCTGCTTGGTCCCCGCATGTCCTGACTTTGCTCCGCACCCTTTGAGGCTGTTGCCCTTTCTGTACTTGCCCGAGGCCATCTAACCTAAAAAACCGCCCAGTCCACGCCACACAACCCCTGCTACCCGTGTAGCCGCTTGCTGCGTGTAGTGGACTCCTGACCTATCCAGCGGAACCCGAAACCCCACCACCCTATGGCGCAAGTCCAGGAATCTGCAGCCCACATGGTCGCAGAACCGTCTCAGCCTCTGATTTCGGACAAATCCCCGACCCCACGGTCGTGCCGTCTCCTTGTGAGTCATCAAAAGTATCCGGACACCCCCGAAAACATACTCTTTCATATTAGATGCATTGTGCTACCACCTACTGCCAGGTACTCCGTATAAGCGACCTCAGTAGTCATTAGACATCATGAGAGAGCAGAATGGAACGCTCCGCGAAAATCACGGACTTCGATCGTGGTCAGGTAATTGGGTGTCACTTGTGTCATACGTCTGTAACCGAGATTTCCACGCTCCTAAACATTCCTGGGTCCACAGTTTCCGATGTGATAGTGAAGTGGAAACGTGAAGGGACACGTAAAGCAGAAATGCGTACAGGCCGACCACGCCTGTTGACTGACAGAGAACGCCGATAGTTGAAGGGGGTGTTAATGTATAATAGGCAGACGTCTGTCCAGACCATTACACAGAAATTCCAAACTGCATCAGGATCCACTGTAAGTACTATGACAGTTAGGCGGAAGGTGAGAAAACTTGGATTTCTTAGTCGAGCGGCTGCTCATAAGACACTCAACACGCCGGTAAATGCCAAACGACGCGTCGCTTGGTGTAAGGAGCGTAAACATTGGTCGACTGAACAGTGGAAAAACGTTGTGTGGAGTGACGAATCATGGTACGCAATGTGGCGATCCCATGGCAGGGCGTGGGCATGGCGAATACCCGGTGAACGTCATCTGCCAGCGTGTATAGTGCCAACAGTAAAATTCGCAGGCGGTGGTGTTATGGTGTGGTCGTGTTTTTCATGGAGGGGGCTTGCACCCCTTGTTGTTTTGCGTGGCACTATCACAGCACAGGCCTACATTGATATTGTAAGCACCTTCTTGCTTCCCACTGTTGAAGAGCATTTCGGGGATGGCGATTGCATCTTTCAACACGATCGAGCAGCTGTTCGTAATGCACGGCCTTTGACGGAGTGGTTACACGAAAATAACATCCCTGTAATGGACTGGACTGCACAGAATCGTGACCTGAATGCTATAGAACACCTTTGGGATGTTTCGGAACGCCGACTTCGTGCCAGGCCTCAGCGGCCGACATCGATACCTCTCCTCAGTGCAGCACTCCGTGAAGAATGGGCTGCCATTCCTCGAGAAACCTTCCCGCAGCTGATTGAACGTATGCCTGCGAAAGTGGAATCTGTTATCAACGCTAGAGGTTGACCAACACCAAATTGAATTCCAGCATTAAAGATGGAGGGCGACACGAACTTGTAGGTCATTTTTAGCCTTGTGTCCGGATGCTTTTTATCACATTGTGTATCACTTACTGGCTCGACTGAATTGCTGTGAATATTAAGAACAACGTACGTATCATAGGGGAAGAGGTGGGCGCGAGAAGTGTAACCAAGGACGCGCGAATACCCAGTCATCATTCGTCCAGTATTTGAGAAAGACTGCACTTAGATATTTGCAACAGACTTTAGTCATAATTTCAAGTCTTTACCAGAAATTTTCTCGCTGACAACGCCCACAAAATCATGCAAGGGAAAAACGTTTATCGCCTGGTACATTTTCGCTGCGCACGCAGTAAAAGAGTCACATCGTGCACGCCGTTTTAGTTTATTACCTCGTTTCTATTAACTGTATTCGCGACGCATTCCGGAGACGGTATTCACATGTATCACAGGATCTACCTGTGAAATTATGTCATTGTACGACACACAGTTCAGAGATATGACGTCATAAACATTGAACTTAGTGAAAATGAGACTGTAGGGCGAAATTCTCTAGGAACAGATGTGAAATACAGACAATTATTGAACTGTATGAAAACAAAACGTAAATTAATTACAAACTGAGGAGTTCAACAAGTAAACATCACTACAGCTATTCGGATTTAGGTTATAATGTGTTCGGTATGCCCGCCACCATTGGCGATGATGTGGCGTAGACGTAAAGCGAAATTCTGCATGAAGTGTCGGAACATCGTTGTTGTTGATGACCTCCTGAATTGCTTTTTTCAGCTCTGCAATGGTTTTTGGATTATTACTGTACTGTTGTTGTTGTTGCGGTCTTCAGTCCTGTGGTTTGATGCAGCTCTCCATGCTACTCTATCCCGTGCAAGCTTTTTCATCTCCCAGTACCTGCTGCAACCTACATCCTTCTGAATCTGCTTAGTGTATTCATCTCTTGGTCTCCCTCTACGATTTTTACCCTCCACGCTGCCCTCCAATACTAAATTGGTGATCCCTTGATGCCTCAGAACATACCAACCGATCCCTTCTTCTGGTCAAGTTGTGCCACAAACTTCTCTTCTCCCCAATCCTATTCAATACTTCCTCATTAGTTATGTGATCTACCCATGTAATCTTCAGCATTCTTCTGTAGCACCACATTTCGAAAGCTTCTATTCTCTTCTTGTCCAAACTATTTATCGTCCATGTTTCACTTCCATACATGGCTACACTCCATACAAATACTTTCAGAAATGACTTCCTGACACTTAAATCTATACTCGATGTTAACAAATTTCTCTTCTTCAGAAACGCTTTCCTTTCCATTGCCAGTCTACATTTTATATCCTCTCTACTTCGACCATCGTCAGTTATTTTGCTCCCCAAATAGCAAAACTCCTTTACTACTTTAAGTGTCTCATTTCCTAATCTAATTCCCTCAGCATCACCCGACTTAATTCGACTACATTCCATTATCCTTGTTTTGCTTTTGTTGATGTTCATCTTATATCCTCCTTTCAAGACACTGTCCATTCCGTTCAACTGCTCTTCCAAGTCCTTTGCTGTCTCTGACGGAATTACAATGTCATCGGCGAACCTCAAAGTTTTTACTTCTTCTCCACGAATTTTAATACCTACTCCGAATTTTTCTCTTGATTCCTTTACTGCTTGCTCAATATACAGATTGAACAACATCGGGGAGAGGCTACAACCCTGTCTTACTCCCTTCCCAACCACTGCTTCCCTTTCATGCCCCTCGACTCTTATAACTGCCATCTGGTTTCTGTACAAATTGTAAATAGCCTTTCGCTCCCTGTATTTTACCCCTGCCACCTTTAGAATTTGAAAGAGAGTATTCCAGTCAACATTGTCAAAAGCTTTCTCTAAGTCTACAAATGCTAGAAACGTAGGTTTGCCTTTCCTTAATCTTTCTTCTAAGATAAGTCGTAAGGTCAGTATTGCCTCACGTGTTTATTACTGTACATCTTGTGTTTAATATAGCCCCGCAAAGGAGTCGCATGTGTTCAGATCCGGAGAATATGGCGGCCAGCCACGGCCCACTCCAATGGTCTCTGGGTACCCCAGAATCAGAATGCGGTCTCCAAAGTGGTCCTCCAGGACATCAAACACTCTCCCGCTCCGATGTGGTCGAGCTGTTCCTTGCATCAACCACACCTTATCAGTCACTCTGGATAATGGAGAGGAAATCATCTTCCCAAACCTTCACGTACCGTTCGGTAGTCACCATGTCATCAAGGAATATCGTACAGATTACTCCGCGAGTGGACATTGCACACCACAAAGTAACCCGTTTAGGGTGAAGAGACCTCTCGATCGTGAAATGAGGGTTCTCAGTCACCCAAATGCGCCAGTTTTGCTTATTGACGAACGGATCCAAATGAAAGTGCGCTTCGTCGCTAAACCAAACCATTCATGCGCCTACTACTTCCCATCATGTCTCCCGACCAACCGCGCAGTTTGAACGTCCTAACGTAAACCGTTCAGAAATTATGACGATTACATTTCATATAGTTCAACAACTATCACCTTGTATGTGTACAAATACGAGTGAAAAACGTTGTATATAAGTGAGATACGTGTAACTTGTGTGTAGGCGGGCTACAAAACGGATCTACTTTCTATCTGAAAACAAATACTGTGCAGGTAAGAACTAGCAAACTCCTATTGGGGTATCAGTGAAATCATGGAGAGAGAAGGGAGGAGGAAGAGTTGAACAGACTGTAGACGGGGAATAAGAAGAAGGCATAGATATGAGGGAGGAAAGGTGGACACAGAGAGTGGGAAGAGCAGAAGGACAGCGAGAGGGGCAGGAGGAGTCAAAAAGACAGGAGAAGGTGATGGACAGAGAGGGGAGACGAGTAGGTGACAGAGAAGAGACAGGAAGATATCAGCAGATAGAGGGGGAAGTAGCAGAGGAACAGAGAGGGGAAAAAAGAAGCTGAGCAGATTGGGGGGGGAGGGGAGGAGATGGACAGAGAGGGGGCAGAAGGAGGTAGACAGAGGGAGAAGGAGCAGAGGGCAGAGAGAGGGTCAGCTGGCCAAAGGCAGGGGAGGCGTAGGTGGACAATGAGGGGACAGGAGGAGATGGAAAGAGAGAGGAGAGGAGGAGATGGACAGACAGGGGGGAACAGGAGAGGAGATTGACAGAGGGGGAGTGATATGATGGGAAGAGTTGGACAGAGAGAGGAGCACAAAGAGGTGGACAGAGGGGTGAGTAGGAGGTGGACAAAGAGGAGGAGGAGGAGGAGATGGACAGAGAGAGGGGGAGCAGGAGATAGAGAGAGAAAGGAAGAAACAAAGGTGGAATGAGCACATGGACAGAGAGAGTGGGAAGGAGAAGATGGATTAACAGCAGACTGTTATAAGAACATAACCAGGCAATGCCAGGTACTCAGCAAGTAATCCAAAATCCAAATAATATATACACTCCTGGAAATGGAAAAAAGAACACATTGACACCGGTGTGTCAGACCCACCATACTTGCTCCGTACACTGCGAGAGGGCTGTACAAGCAATGATCACACGCACGGCACAGCGGACACACCAGGAACCGCGGTGTTGGCCGTCGAATGGCGCTAGCTGCGCAGCATTTGTGCACCGCCGCCGTCAGTGTCAGCCAGTTTGCCGTGGCATACGGAGCTCCATCGCAGTCTTTAACACGGGTAGCATGCCGCGACAGCGTGGACGTGAACCGTATGTGCAGTTGACGGACTTTGAGCGAGGGCGTATAGTGGGCATGCGGGAGGCCGGGTGGACGTACCGCCGAATTGCTCAACACGTGGGGCGTGAGGTCTCCACAGTACATCGATGTTGTCGCCAGTGGTCGGCGGAAGGTGCACGTGCCCGTCGACCTGGGACCGGACCGCAGCGACGCACGGATGCACGCCAAGACCGTAGGATCCTACGCAGTGCCGTAGGGGACCGCACCGCCACTTCCCAGCAAATTAGGGACACTGTTGCTCCTGGGGTATCGGCGAGGACCATTCGCAACCGTCTCCATGAAGCTGGGCTACGGTCCCGCACACCGTTAGGCCGTCTTCCGCTCACGCCCCAACATCGTGCAGCCCGCCTCCAGTGGTGTCGCGACAGGCGTGAATGGAGGGACGAATGGAGACGTGTCGTCTTCAGCGATGAGAGTCGCTTCTGCCTTGGTGCCAATGATGGTCGTATGCGTGTTTGGCGCCGTGCAGGTGAGCGCCACAATCAGGACTGCATACGACCGAGGCACACAGGGCCAACACCCGGCATCATGGTGTGGGGAGCGATCTCCTACACTGGCCGTACACCACTGGTGATCGTCGAGGGGACACTGAATAGTGCACGGTACATCCAAACCGTCATCGAACCCCTCGTTCTACCATTCCTAGACCGGCAAGGGAACTTGCTGTTCCAACAGGACAATGCACGTCCGCATGTATCCCGTGCCACCCAACGTGCTCTAGAAGGTGTAAGTCAACTAGCCTGGCCAGCAAGATCTCCGGATCTGTCCCCCATTGAGCATGTTTGGGACTGGATGAAGCGTCGTCTCACGCGGTCTGCACGTCCAGCACGAACGCTGGTCCAACTGAGGCGCCAGGTGGAAATGGCATGGCAAGCCGTTCCACAGGACTACATCCAGCATCTCTACGATCGTCTCCATGGGAGAATAGCAGCCTGCATTGCTGCGAAAGGTGGATATACACTGTACTAGTGCCGACATTGTGCATGCTCTGTTGCCTGTGTCTATGTGCCTGTGGTTCTGTCAGTGTGATCATGTGATGTATCTGACCCCAGGAATGTGTCAATAAAGTTTCCCCTTCCTGGGACAATGAATTCACGGTGTTCTTATTTCAATTTCCAGGAGTGTATATTGAATCATCAGTCTCCTAAGTGGTTTGAGGCGGTCTACCACGAATTCCTCCTCTGTGGCAACCTCTTCATCTCAGAGTAGCACTTGTAACCTACATCCTCAATTAGTTGCTGGATATATTCCGATCTCTGTGTTCCCCTACAGTTTTTACTCTCTACATCTAGTACAATGGAAATTATTCCCTTATGTCTTGACGGATGTCCTGTCACCCCGTCCATTCACTTTCCTCCAATTCTGCACAGAACTTTCTCGTTCCTTATCTTATCAGTCCACCAAAAATTTCAGCATTCGTATAAGCACCTCATCTCAAATTCTTCTGTTCGGGATTTCCCACAGTCCACGTTTCACTATTATACAATGCTGTGCTCCAAACGTACATTTTCAGAAATATCTTCCTCAAATTAAGGTCTATGTTTGATACTAATAGACTTCTCTTGGCCAGGAAGGCCCTTTTTGCCATTGCTAGTGTGATTTTGATGTCCTTCTTGCTCTGTCCGTCATTGGTTATTTTCCTGCCCAGTAGTAGACTCCCTTCTCCTACTTCATGACCATCAATCCTGACGTTAAGTTTCTCATTTCTGCTACTTCTCACTACTTTCTTCTTTCTTCGATGTACCATCAGTCCATATTCTGCAATCATTAGATCATTCACACTATTCAGCAGATCATGTAATGGTTCTCCACTTTCACTGAAGATCCAATGTCATCAGCAAAACTGATTTGCATCTTTTACCTTGAATTTTAATTCCACTCCTGAAACTTTCTTTTATTTCCCTCATTGCTTTTTTGATGTATACATTGAACAGCAGGGCGAAAAGACTGCATCACTGTCTTAGACCTTTTTCAATTCGAGCACTTGCGACAATTCTCGTACTTGTCAGCTCTTGTAGTCTTCGGAATTGCGTGGCTAATATTTTTCCGAAAGTCATTAGGTACATCGCCAGATTCATACGTTACACATACTTCCCCCTGAGAATTTGTGAATTATGATGGTATGTTACCTATACCTTCTGCTATATTTGATCTTAAGCCTTCAAAAGCTCTTCTAAATTCTGATTCTAAAACTGGAACCCTTATCTCTTCTAAATCGACTCCTTCATTGTACTCTGTCCTCCTATCCCTCTCTCCTCTCGGTTAACACTGGAATTCTCGTTGCACTCTTAATTTTACTACCCGTGCTTTTCATTTCACTGGAAGTTACAACACTGCTAATTTCAAAGGTTACGTTTACGTAGAAGAACCGGAAATGTGGCGCACATTGCAAAGTGTCACCCTACCCTGGTTTCTTTTTTATTCATTCTGGGCACAAAAATACCGATAAATGTCATTTCGAAAACAAGTGTATCGATCGTGGCTCTCCCGTCCCGTAACCTCCCGAGTCCCCCAACCCCTCCCCGCCGATTCGACTTTAACCCACTGTCCTCAGTTGCATATCTTCATTTTGCATGGTCTTAGGTATTTATCTACATATTGATACTAATAGACTGAGTGCAGTTGGTATCGCGGAAACCATCGTTTTACGAACATACAATCATCGAAAAGAGAATTGACACATTACTGGTCATAAAGAATAACTTTATTTACTAGAATTAAATATCACAACCAGAGGTGTTATTTGGTAAACTAACAGTTGGGGGTTTCCTTACTGATCTGTGCATATAAAAGGAGTAACTAAATTAACCTTTTGCAAGAAGTCAATAACAATTTGTTCTAGCTGGCTTCACACTGTGGAGAAAAAAGTATTCAGAGATTCAAAGAAAAATAAAATGTACTAAAAGTAATGACAATATTAATACTTTGTAGGCGTGGAATGAACCAGTTTTTTAGTAGTCTCTGAGGTACTCTTCTGCCATTCTTGTTGCAGACATTGTTTCAGAACAGTCTTACTTCGAACTTCATGTTTTCAGACGATTCTTTCAAGCGTATTCCAAGGATTTTCAATTGGATCAAGGTCTTCACTGTGTGTTGAAAACTGAGACAACATGGGGAGTGTGGCACAACAACCAGAGACGAACAACTTCCCCAGTATGCCTAGGATGAAGATGGAAATGCCGTGTGGCTAGGGCCTCCTGTCGGGTAGACCGTTCGCCTGGTGCAAGTCTTTCGAGTTGACGCCACTTCGGCGACTTGCGTGTCAATGGGGATGAAATGACGACGATTAGGACAACACAGCAGCCAGTCAATGAAAATCTCTGTCCCAGCCGGGAATCGAACCCGGGCCGTTAGCTATGACATTCCGTTGCGCTGACCAATCAGCTACCAGGAGCGGACATGCCTAGGATCAGTCTTGTTGAAAGTTGTAACCTGAGCATTTCTTTTTTTCACATTTTTCTTTGTGGCATTTAAACACTGAAATCTATCAGAGTTGCCTTCAACAACAACAAGTTGACCAACACCAGTTGCCGCCATACATCCCCACACTGTAAAACATCCACCTCTGTAGATTGAATTTGTTTTCGATCTAGCTCAGCATCTGGTCGTTCCCACACCAAATTTCTACCATTACTTAAAAATACGTTAAAACTACCCTCACATCTGTGAACAGTACCTCGTCTCAGAAACTTGTGTACTTGCTTATATGCGCCCGAGTAAATTCAGATCTCAATTTCTTGCTCATACAGCTGATGTAAAGCTTTCTTCTTGGTACCCTACTTCTGTAACCTGTACTACTTAAAACATAGCGAGCAATGCTTCGTGTGATTTGCTTCCCCAACTGATCATTAACATGCGCACGCAATACATAAGTGTCAATTTAGAATATTTTTAATTGTCCTTATTAACACATTGCATTCTCTTTGCGTTAGATTCTGTGGTCGACCTTTTCTTTCTCTATTAATGGCAGTATTTCTTGCTGTAAATCGCAGCAGTATGGACTACACAATTTCCCAGTTTCTTCCAGATAATATGAGCTATTTATGAAAATGATTTTTTCTTTTCACATTCGGAGACAACTAAATGACTTTCTCAAAAATGGTTCAAATGGCTCTGAGCACTATGGGACTTAACATCTGAGGTCATCAGTCCCCTACAACTTGGAACTACATAAACCTGACTGCCCGAGGCAGGATTCGAACCTGCGACCGTATTGGTGGCGCGGTTCCAGACTGAAGCGCCTAGAACCGCTCGGCCACTCCGGCCGGCAATGCATTTCTCTACAGTAGTTTCCTTCGCTTCGCGGCCCGTTTTACTGCTGGACGGCATTCAGCACGAATCAGAACTAACATGAACGAGGTGCAGCTTGCCACATAAGGCGTTACTTCCTGCAAGCGGTTCGTTAGTCATATCTATGTTTACATTTCTACACCGAAGCGCCAAAGGAACTGGTATCCAAATACAGAGATATGTAAACCGGCAAAATACGGCGCTGCGGTCGCCAACGCCTATACACACTACTGGCCATTAAAATTGCTACACCAAGAAGAAATGCAGATGATAAACGGGTATTCATTGGACAAATATATTATACTAGACCTGACATGTGATTACATTTTCACGCAGTTTGGGTGCATAGATCCTGAGAAATCAGTACCCAGAACAACCACCTCTGGCCGTAATAACGGCCTTGATACGCCTGGGTATTGAGTCAAAAAGAGCTTGGATGGCGTGTACAGGTACAGCTGCCCATGCAGTTTCAACACGATACAACAGTTCATCAAGAGTAGTGACTGGCGTATTGTGACGAGCCAGTTGCTCGGCCACCATTGACCAGACGTTTTCAATTGGTGAGAGATCTGGAGAATGTGCTGGCCAGGGCAGCAGTCGAACATTTTCTGTATCCAGAAAGGCCCGTACAGGACCTGCAACATGCGGTCGTGCATTGTCCTGCCGAAATGTAGGGTTTCGCAGGGATCGAATGAAGGGTAGAGCGACGGATCGTAATACATCTGAAATGTAACGTCCACTGTTCAAAGTGCCGTCAGAGCGAACAAGAGGTGACCGAGACGTGTAACCAATGGAACCCCATACCATCACGCCGGGTGATACGCCAGTATGGCGATGAAGAATACACGCTTCCAATGTCCGTTTACCGCGATGTCGCCAAACACAGATGCGCCATCATGATTCTGTAAACATAACCTGTACTCATCCGAAAAAATGACGTTTTACCATTCGTGCACCCAGGTTCGTCGTTTAGTACACCATCGCAGGCGCTCCTGTCTGTGATGAAGCGTTAAGGGTAACCGCAGCCATGATCTCCGAGCTGATAGTCCATGCTGCTGCAAACGTCGTCGAATTGTTCGTGCAGATGGTTGTTATCTTGCAAACGTCCCCATCTGTTGACTCAGGGATCGAGACGTGGCTGCACGATCCATTACAGCCATGCGGATGATGCCTGTAATCTGGACTGCTAGTGATACGAGGCCGTTGGGATCCAGCACGGCATTCCGTATTACCCTCCTGAAACCACCGATACCATATTCTGCTACCAGTCATTCCATCTCGACCAACGTGGGCAGCAATGTCGCGATACGATAAATCGCAATCGCGATAGGCTACAACCTGGCCTTTATCAGAGTCGGAAACGTGATGGTACGCATTTCTCCTCCTTACACGAGGCATCACAACAACGTTTCACCAGGCAACGCCGGTCAACTGCTGTTTGTGTACGAGAAATCGGTTGGAAACTTTCCTCATGTCAGCACGTTGTAGGTGTCGCCACCGGCGCCAACCTTGTGTGAATGCTCTGGAAAGCTAATCATTTGCATACCACAGCGTCTTCTTCCTGTCGCTTAGCACGTCATCTTCGTGGTGTAGTAATTTTATTGGCCAGTAGTGTAAAATCACAAGTGTCTCGTGCAGTTGTTAGATCGGTTACTGCTGGTACAATGGCAGGTTATCAAGATGTGAGTCTGAGCGTGGTGTTATACACTCCTGGAAATGGAAAAAAGAACACATTGACACCGGTGTGTCAGACCCACCATACTTGCTCCGGACACTGCGAGAGGGCTGTACAAGCAATGATCACACGCACGGCACAGCGGACACACCAGGAACCGCGGTGTTGGCCGTCAAATGGCGCTAGCTGCGCAGCATTTGTACTAGAGATGGGGGATCCGCTCTTGAACTAATTCATAGAGTTCAATCTTTCAAAGGAGTGAACAATCAGTGATTCAGAAAAAAAGAACGGTAGCTCCAAACGTTTCCCAGGCAGAGAGAGAGAGAGAGAGAGAGAGAGAGAGAGAGAGAGAGAGACGGAGCATATCAGCAGCGCCTCTGCTGGTCAGAGCACAGTGCACGCCACACAACACAGCCAGCGCCGGCCTCTGCCCTGCTTCTACCTTGGCTGCCTGCATTGTGCAGTGCCCCATTGGATTTTGTGTTTCACATATGCCGGGCCGTCTCTGTGCGTCGTCTGCCGTGTGCACTGTGCAGTGTCTGGCGCAGCTTAACTTCGCATCACACTCTGTCGGCGATCGTTTCAGTCGCACGTCCTGCCCTCTGGGCAGTTGATGCCAGCAACAGGACAGAGAGCCACCTAGCGGATAACATAGGAACTACTTGCAAAAACCTGCTCGCAAGGGAGCGGACGATTAATTTTTGTCTCGGAGCGGGTGAGCTCCCCCCACCCTCGGAACTCGCCCGCTCAACGCTCACCCCACCGTCTCGACTCTAGCCAGAGCGTCGAGCAAAGCGACTCTGGTGTCACTCTGGTCTCTGCGGTCTCAGCTCACGCAGTAATACAGCTCGCGGCTCGACCTGCTCGACTCAGCGCCTCTGCATCGGAGTTTGTCCCCACTGGATATTGTTCTTCATAGTAATACCGCTATGTATATTACATTATTATGTTATGTATACATCAATTGTTTTTATTTTATTTTTATTTGTTTAAACTGATTAGATTAGGTTCCTGATGACTACTCTTACTATAGGATTTTTATTATGGACACTCGAATTTACGCTTTAATTACGAGCGAACCGATAAACGTATCGCAAAATGTGATACACCAATATTTTCCTTGTTTTATTCTGCGTAAGGCTATATGCAGCACTTTCGTTTTACAGTCAAATTTATATTTTTTTTTCTTATTCTGGTACAGATTTTGCGATTTTAGGCGTCTTCGAAAGGAAAAATATATGGCTTGCGATGTATTTGTATGAGGTTAATGAAATTTTAATACATTATAGCCAAATATATTGTTAATGTAAATCTCAAGTTACAACATTTTCCGATCACCCAAAAAACCACGCTAGTGCAAAATAAATCAATAATCAAAAACTTTGTCATATCGTGGAAATTTCAATAAACAATACAAAATTCTTACTCATTATCTATGTTACTTCAAAATAGGATCAAATAAGATCAAAATACAGGTATAGTACTGGAATAAACCAAGTTTAAAGGGCAATGTGCCTTTCATTTATTTTCTTTTGTAAATGAGTGGTGAGTCATGAAAAACAGCTAATTCATTTCAGGGAGTGAACAGTTCTGATCCAATCTCTGAAAAGAACAGTTTTGCCCATCTCTAATTTGTACACCGCCGCCGTCAGTGTCAGCCAGTTTGCCGTGGCATACGGAGCTCCATCGCAGTCTTTAACACTGGTAGCATGCCGCGACAGCGTGGACGTGAACCGTATGTGCAGTTGACGGACTTTGAGCGAGGGCGTATAGTGGGCATGCGGGAGGCCGGGTGGACGTACCGCCGAATTGCTCAACACGTGGGGCGTGAGGTCTCCACAGTACATCGATGTTGTCACCAGTGGTCGGCGGAAGGTGCACGTGCCCGTCGACCTGGGACCGGACCGCAGCGACGCACGGATGCACGCCAAGACCGTAGGATCCTACGCAGTGCCGTAGGGGACCGCACCGCCACTTCCCAGCAAATTAGGGACACTGTTGCTCCTGGGGTATCGGCGAGGACCATTCGCAACCGTCTCCATGAAGCTGGGCTACGGTCCCGCACACCGTTAGGCCGTCTTCCGCTCACGCCCCAACATCGTGCAGCCCGCCTCCAGTGGTGTCGCGACAGGCGTGAATGGAGGGACGAATGGAGACGTGTCGTCTTCAGCGATGAGAGTCGCTTCTACCTTGGTGCCAATGATGGTCGTATGCGTGTTTGGCGCCGTGCAGGTGAGCGCCACACTCAGGACTGCATACGACCGAGGCACACAGGGCCAACACCCGGCATCATGGTGTGGGGAGCGATCTCCTACACTGGCCGTACACCACTGGTGGTCGTCGAGGGGACACTGAATAGTGCACGGTACATCCAAACCGTCATCGAACCCATCGTTCTACCATTCCTAGACCGGCAAGGGAACTTGCTGTTCCAACAGGACAATGCACGTCCGCATGTATCCCGTGCCACCCAACGTGCTCTAGAAGGTGTAAGTCAACTACCCTGTCCAGCAAGATCTCCGGATCTGTCCCCTATTGAGCATGTTTGGGACTGGATGAAGCGTCGTCTCACGCGGTCTGCACGTCCAGCACGAACGCTGGTCCAACTGAGGCGCCAGGTGGAAATGGCATGGCAAGCCGTTCCACAGGACTACATCCAGCATCTCTACGATCGTCTCCATGGGAGAATAGCAGCCTGCATTGCTGCGAAATGTGGATATACACTGTACTAGTGCCGACATTGTGCATGTTCTGTTGCCTGTGTCTATGTGCCTGTGGTTCTGTCAGTGTGATCATGTGATGTATCCGACCCCAGGAATGTGTCAATAAAGTTTCCCCTTCCTGGGACAATGAATTCACGGTGTTCTTATTTCAATTTCCAGGAGTGTAGTCAGCGCTCGAGACATGGGACACAGCATCTCCGAGGTAGCGATGAAATGGAGATTTTCCCGTACGACCATTTCACGAGTGTACCGTGAATATCAGGAATTCGGTAAAACATCAAACTCCGACATCGCTGCGGCCAGAAAAAGATCCTGCAAGAACTGGAGCAACGACAACCGAAGAGAATCGTTCAATGTGACAGAAGTGCAGCCCTTCCGCAAATTATTTCAGATTTCAATGATGGACCGTCAGTAATTGTCAGCGTGCGAACCATTCAACCAAACATCATCGATATTGGCTTTCGGAGGTGAGGGCTCACTCGTCTGCGTTTGAGGACTGCACGATACAAAGCTTTACGCCTCGCCTGGATCCGTCAACACCGACATTGGACTTTTGATGACTGGAAACATGTTGCCTGGTCGGCCTAGTTTCGTTTCAAATTATATCGAGCCGATGGACGTATAGGGGTATGGAGACTACCTCATGAATCCATGGACCCTGCTTGTCAGAAGGGGCTGTTCAAGCTGGTGAAGGCTATGTAATGGTGAAGGACGTGTGCAGTTGGAGTGCTATGGGGCCCCTGATACGTCTAGATACGAATCTGACAGATGACACGTACGTAAGCATCTTGTCTGATCACCTGCATCCATTCAAGTCCACAGTGCATTTCAACGGATAGTTCCAGCAGGAAAATGCGGCACCCCACACGTCCAGAATTTCAACAGAGTTACTCCAGAAAGACTCTTATGAGTTTACACATTTCCGTTGGGTACCAAACTCCTCGCCGGCCGCGGTGGTCTCGCGGTTCTAGGCGCTCAGTCCGGAACCGCGCGACTGCTACGGTCGCAGGTTCGAATACTGCCTCGGGCATGGATGTGTGTGATGTCCTTAGGTTAGTTAGGTTTAAGTAGTTCTAAGTTCTAGGGGACTGATGACCTAAGATGTTAAGTCCCATGGTGCTGAGAGCCATTTGAACCATTTTGAACCAAACTCCTCAGACATGAACATTATTGAGCATATGTCCGATGCCTTGCAACGTGCTTTTAAGAAGAGATTTCCACCCTCTCGTACTCTTGCGGATTTATGGACAAACCTGCAGGATTTACTGTGTCAGTTCCCTCTAGCACTACTTCATACATTAGTCGAGTCCATGCCACTTCGTGTTCCAGCACTTTTGCGAGCTCGCGGGTACCCTACACGATATCAGGCACGTGTGCCAGTGTTGTTGTTGTTGTGGTCTTCAGTCCTGAGACTGGTTTGATGCAGCTCTCCATGCTACTCTATCCTGTGCAAGCTTCTTCATCTCCCAGTACCTACTGCAACCTACATCCTTCTGAATCTGCTTAGTGTATTCATCTCTTGGTCTCCCTCTACGATTTTTACCCTCCACGCTGCCCTCCAATGCTAAATTTGTGATCCCTTGATGCCTCAAAACATGTCCTACTAACAGATCCCTTCTTCTAGTCAAGATGTACCACAAACTCCTCTTCTCCCCAATTCTATTCAATACCTCCTCATTAGTTATGTGATCCACCCATCTAATCTTCAGCATTATTCTGTAGCACCACATTTCGAAAGCTTCTATTCTCTTCTTGTCTAAACTATTTATCGTCCACGTTTCACTCCCATACATGGCTACACTCCATACAAATACTTTCAGAAACGACTTCCTGACACTTAAATCTATACTCGATGCTAACAAATTTCTCTTCTTCAGAAACCATTTCCTTGCCATTGCCAGTCTACATTTTATATCCTCTCTACTTCGACCATCATCAGTTATTTTACTCCCTAAATAGCAAAACTCCTTTACTACTTTAGTGCCAGTGTAGTAGTGTAGTAGTGTATAAATACATTTTTTCCCATTGTGTGCAGCCAGATGGTACAGAAATTTTATTTTACTTTTTGGAGAAGGCTAATGTAGGTCATACTTTTGTATGTAGAAATCGGGAAAAAAACATACTGTCTGTTTCTCAAATGACACCTCTGGTTGTGTTCTTCAGTTCTAAAAAATAAAGTTATTCTTTATGACCAACGGAGTATGAATACGTTTTTCCGTGATTGCATGTTCATTAGGTTTATTTGCATGTTTCATTGTCCTCTGCTCGCCCTGTGTAGACAACTTCATGTTCAAAAGGATCACTTTCACCGTATCGAAGAGAACTTATTCAACCCAGCGGGGGAAATAAACAGTGTGGAGACACAGGCTATCACGTACATAAACGAGCACTTACCTTCAGCTGAAGTGCCGTCCAGAAGATGGTCGTTTCTTGGCATCTATCTGTTCGGTTGCTAGTGCAGGGGTACCTCTGAGGTGCTCTTACTTTTATCATATTAAAATACAAAGAACTGCACGAGTCAAAAAGGGATGGTGGCGTTTTATCCTTAAAATCGCTTTGACACGATTCTTTATTTGATATTAACTTATTTAGTGCAAGAAAAATCTTTTGCTATTGGTAGTCCCACATTTTTTCCATCAAGCAGTTTTTCAACTTCACTATATTCATCTATTCTTCCAGCTTCAACATCTCTGTACAGGTATTCCTAAAAAGTGATAACTGAAGCAAGAACGGGTTGGGGATCATCTAGAATTTCAAAATTCGCTCAAGATACTATAGCGGTGAAAACCTGTGGTGCATCGACATCTGCCAAACGCAATGTACAATCATCAAATGAGTTGCTCTCTGATACAAAGAATGTCAACGTAAAGTTGCATGAGAATTAAAGTTTAGTTACTAAAGCAGATCAGAATAATTCTCTTGTACTGATCACTGACAGTGAGTATATCTCTAAAACTTTGCAGTTCTTCACACATAATGAAATTGCAGAACCACTTTCCACTTTTGGCAGTAACATCAAAGCCTGTGTAAATAGCCTCAATGTTCTGCTAGATTCAAAATGGAGCAAAATTAATTTTTGATGAATCCGAAAATGCCAAATCTGCGTTCGCAGATTCAGATTCATAAGGAAGATTCCCCAATTTGTCCAGACATTAGCGCATGCCAAAACCTGAACTATTTTGTTAATACTTTTTGTCTAGCTAAAATTAAAGAATTCTTTACATTTCAGCAATCGTATAGTATCAAAAACAGTTATGAAATGTTTCGGATACTGAAAAGTTTTGAAATACCAGAAAATTCTGTTTTAGCCGCCACTAACAACTTCTATATAAATGTACCTGTAGACGAGACATTAGAAACTGTTTTGAAAAACGTTCTTTCATGTGGAAAAGTAGAATACGCATAAGCAGTACAGTTTATTGAACTAATAAAACTTTCTTTGGTTCTACTCTTTTACACTCAACGAAAAGGGATAATTTCAAAAATCGGTCTTGCAGTGGGATCCAGCCTTCAGGTATCTTGTTCTAGACTTTTGTAAATGGCTTATAGCACAAATTTTTGACATCCCACAACAACTTTTGCATAAAATAACATCGTGGATTATAGGCCCGTCAATAACAACTTCCTCATTTTTCAGGGAAATTATGATGAAATTCAGGAACTGTCTCCGGTTCTTAATGTCACACGTGAAAACATGCAATTTACTACGGCATTTGAGACTGATGGTTCCCTCAGTTTCTATGCTTTGCAAATCACGATAACAGGAACAAAAGTAGATATTGATATTTTCTGCAACAGACTCAATCATTTCGTCAGACTTGTTATCCGGCAGCACGTAAACGAACTTTACTTCAGTGTCTCATCGGATCGCAAAACTTGGTTTAAACACTGATACGGCTGACTGGGAAACTGACACAATATTTCAATTTGGGGTAGGGTATGGCTAGCAGTTCGGAAATCAGGTACAACAACTTTCCAAGACATGGAGAAGCAAACTGTTAGTTGTAAAAACGCAGTCAACCATATTTCGCTTACTTACATCGGATCATGCTCCGGAAAAATTGATAAACAAGTGGGATTCCAAACAAATAACGAACTACGACTGCTTTTGAGCCATAGTCTAAATGAGAGTACGGACAAATACAGCAACACACAGATGTTTATAAAATAATGTGCAGGTGTTCTGATGATTTTGATATTGGCCAGACGGGTACAAAATTTAAGATGCGATTTAGGCAGCGGACATTTACTAGCAAAAACACCGCCCTTGGTTGTCATCAGTGAGGACGAAATCACAGTTTCCAGTCAATCTAAAATGGCCTAAATATTTTGTATTCCGAACAAAAAGAGAGGACACTTGATATCCTTGAAGAGATTGAAAATACACTAACTGCCATTCAGTTAAAAATCGAATGGCCAGCAGCAGACACTGATTCTTCAGCATTTTTGACGAATTGTTGCTCAACAAATAGAGGGTGAAATTACGAACATAAATCTGCGTTTTCGTAGTTCAATCGGTTAGGTTGTGGTCTCCTCTATATTTTCTGTTTCACTTAGCAAACTCTTACCTCTAGACATAGGGTCCTAGTTATGTTTCTCTTTTTATTATATGGTTTCTAAAACAAAATTTTTCATTCTACAATCTTGTATGTATTTTAAATTTATCTTTATCTCATTTTAGCATTAATTTTAAGTTATAACTTAAGAAATAATCTCTATACATTGTGTGTCAAATATTGTAATATGTTGTGAAATTACCACTTGTAAATACGTTTAGGTGAAGTTAGTGTCATAGTACTTCGCCACGCTGCGTCAACAAGCTCTCTTTATGTGTGCAACTATCTGCCAGCCACATCAGTCTGGTGTAACTAGCACACGTGCTAGGTAATAAAGTTATCTCTTGAGGAGGCAAGTAAACTTTGTTTCTTTCGATGTTAATTGACATTCTTGACCAATTTGCGTTTTCGTTCTGTACTAAAGGGTATGTATCTTTTTAATCATCGTTGCTACTCTGTCATGTATTAGCACAAATCTTTTAAGACACTTGTGTAAATTTGCAAGATTGAAAAACAAAACAAAAAAATGTTTTCTTTACCACCAAGTTGCCGCCAGATCATCTCAAGAAAGGCAGAGCCCGGAATTCGTAATGAATAACCAATAGGTCCAGAAACATCTGTGACTATTATTTTGAAACCAACAAGCTATTTTAAAACCATTTCATCATTGCGTTTACAATGTTTGCACGCCTCTACTGCGGCATTCAGTTACGTCTAAGATGCCCCTCTAGTATCACGGAAATTAGCCTGTCACGTCTTAACAATGAATTGGAACCACATTTTATTAAACCTTATTTTGTTTTCTTAGTTGCTGCTTTGACAGTAAATAGTATATCAGAGAAGAAAGACTGAATCCCTGGCCTACGCCGTTTTTAACTGAAGCACCTCTCTGTTTGCTTCAGTTAAAGTTGTCACCTCTTAGTTCCGTCTTTGCCTGTAAAGCACATGTATTTTATTCAGAATTTTAAACATCTTGCACTATTTTCACTCGTCGAACGCTTTTTGTAACTTGACATCATCACCTAACAGAACTTTAATTTTCTTTTCCATTCTGCTGTGTATTATTCTGGTAAGCAGTGCAAGAGTAGTCAAGTTGACTGTCCTATACTTCTTAGACATTTCTTTATTTTCTGGATTGTGTGGATAATATTCTTTCGAAAGTCCGACACCTGAACGTGAATAACCGTTTGGACGCCACTTCCACCAATTATTAAAAACGTTCTACGGGAATGACATCCGTCCCTTATGTCTTGTTTGTTTATAAGTCTTCCAAAGCTGACACAAACTCCAACTTACAAGGGGCTATCCTGTTTGCCATGACGATTTTTAGGAAGTTTTTACCGTAAGTGTGAATGAAGTTGCGAATTTGATAAATGTACTCAATCTCTGTAGAATCGATATAATTATTTTCTTTGGAGGACTGTGTTTGTGACCAGAGA
The DNA here is from genome assembly GCF_023898315.1 of Schistocerca nitens. Taxonomy (NCBI): domain Eukaryota; kingdom Metazoa; phylum Arthropoda; class Insecta; order Orthoptera; family Acrididae; genus Schistocerca; species Schistocerca nitens. The sequence goes on from NC_064623.1 coordinate 186,450,225, forward strand.
TTTTAGTCAAAACAAGTCAGACTGTGTGTTGCGGTAGTGTGTGTTGAACAGTATGGCTACGTACTTGGTTTGAAAAGGATGGAAGCTGGCCTGCCGTATAGTGGAGACAGCATTATTTTAAAAAGGATTTTGAAATAATATGTTTCGAGGATAGGAGATGATATTAATGGAAGAATGACGAAAGCAAATTTTTTTGTATTTTTAATTATGTAGTTTCTTGTTATTAGAACATTACTTACGGCTGAAGTTTGCAGTATAAAATTTATAATGCAACATATGGTTTGGCCCTATAGTTGAACCAAGTCTCAAGGAAGGTAATTGTACACAAGTGTTATTAAGCAATATTTTGCTATTTTGTATAGATGTGAGAACTTTTCGCAAAGATGTATTGTTGTCACGGGTTAGTGGAGCATAGTTACACTTGGCAGTCTTTGTTCTCTTTTATCAGTCTTTAAGAATGGTTCCTCGTTTTTCATTCTTTACTTTCATGACCCTGTTTGCACACACGCATTGCACATCGCCAGTTGTGTACTGGCGTGAGAGAAGCAGTTTTATGAAGACTGGTAAGAGGCTGTCTTGCACTGGACATCGCAAGTACGCCAAATGAAATTTTATTTTTGGCAGTCTCAGCATTATCGTGACAGTGACTGGTCGTACAGCAGACGAGCATTCCGCGTGCACAGGTAGGGCAATAAATTTAATTATCGTCATAATTCATGTGCACTGTAAGCTACTGTGATTGTCAGAGTGTATTTGTGAAAATAATATCAGTATCAGTTCATAGGCTTAATACCAGTAGAAGATTTCAGTATAGTGCTATCTTTTGAATTCTCAAGCAGTTTCATTGAAAGTCAGATGCGTTCGTTTTTAAGTGATTTGCTGCGTAATTAAAGTAACAGTTGTGAATCAGTGATTGTTTGCAAGATAGAAGATAAAGGTCAACAACAATCAGGGCCAACATTTTAATCTGAGTCATTTTGTTTCGTAGTCAGATGGCATGTACTCATATATATCTAATTACAACCGACTGACCTCTGGCAGATTTCGAATCAAGAACAGCTGCCAACATGAGTAACGTAGAATATCCTCTGAGTAGTGAAGCAACTTAAATCGCTTAATAAAAGCAAGTCTTCTGGTCCAGACTGTATACCAATTTGGTTCCTTTCGGAGTATACTGACGCATTAGCTCCATACTTAACAATCATATGCAACCGTTCGCTCGACGAAAGATCCATACTCAAAGACTGGAAAGTTGTACAGGTCACACCAATATTCAAGAAAGGTAGTAGAAGTAATCCAATTAAATTCAGGCCCATGTCGTTAACGTCGATATGCAGCAGGATTTTGGAACATATATTGTGTTCGAACATTATGAATTACCTCGAAGAAAACGATCTATTGACACTCAGTCAACACGGGTTTAGAAAACATCGTTCCTGTGAAACACAACTTCCTCCTTATTCACATGAAATGTTGAGTGCCATTGACAAGCGATTTTAGACCGATATCGTATTTCTGGATTTCCGGAAGGCTTTTGACACTGTACCACACAAGCGGTTCGTAGTGAAATTGCGCGCTTATGGAATATCGTCTCAGTTATGTGACTGGATTTGTGATTTCCTGTCAGAGAGGTCACAGTTCCTATTAATTGACGGAAAGTCATCGAGTAAAACGGAAGTGATTTCTGGCATTCCTCAAGGTAGTGCTATAGGCCCTTTGCTGTTCCTTATATATATAAACGATTTGGGCGACAATCTGAGCAGCCTTCTTCGGTTGTTTGCAGATGACGCAGTCCTTTATCGACTAATAAAGTCATGAGAAGATCAAAACAAACTGCAGAACGATTTAGAAAAAATATTTGAATGGTGCGAAAGATGTCAGTTGACCCTAAATTACGAAAGGTGTGAGGTCATGCACATGAGTGCTAAAAGAAACTCCTTAAACTTCGGTTACACGTTAAATCAGTCTAATCTAAAAGCCGTAAATTCAACTAAATACCTAGTTAATACAAATACGAACAACGTAAATTGGAAGGAACACATAGAAAATGTTGTGGGCAAGGCTAACAAAAGACTGCGTTTTATTGGCAGGGCACTTAGAAAATGTAGCAAACCTATTAAGGAGACTGCCTGCACTACGATTGTCAGTCTTCTTTTAGAATACTGCTGCGCGGTGTGGGATCCTTACCAGGTAGGACTGACGGAGTACATCGAAAAAGTTCAAAGAAAGGCAGAACGTTTTGTATTATCATGAAATATGGGAGAGAGTGTCACAGAAATGATACAGGATTTGGGCTAGAAATCATTAAAAGAAAGGCGATTTTCGTTGCGACGGAATCTTCTGACGAAATTCCAGTAACCAACTTTCTACTTCGAATGCTAAAATATTTTGCTATCACCGACTTACATAGGGATGAACGATCACCACGATAAAATAAGGGAAATCAGAGCTCGTACGGAAAGATATAGACGTGTGTGTCAAATCTGCTAAGGTCACCAGTCCCTAAGCTTACACACTACTTAACCTAAGTTATCCGAAGGACAAACACACACACCCATGCCCGAGGGAGGGCTCGAACCTCCGCCGGGACCAGCCGCACAGTCCAGGACTGCAGCGGCCGAGACCGCTCGGCTAATCCCGAGCGGCAAAGATATAGGTGTTCATTCTTTCCGCGCGCTATACGAGATTGGAATAATAGAGAATTGTGAAGGTGGTGCGATGAACCCTCTGCCAGGCACTTAAATCTGATTTGCAGAGTATCGATGTAGATGTAGACGGATTGTTAGACGTACCGACTAGTGTGCGATTCACATCATGTGGCGTGAGCTCCACGTATTTCCATTCAAAATTAAATTTTAACGCAGTTCTGTTGCCCTGAATTGAGATTTATGTATTTCGGTACCAGACTAAGTTTTGTAGATTTCTCAGATACCAACCAGAGACTTACAAACACGGGATTAAGTATTACAATAAACCTTCGATGTATGTCCTCCAAAATAAGCAACTAACCCATCTTCTCTCACTTTATTAGACAGTGCCCGATTTGAAAACAAGTGGAAGGCGTACTCTGCCGTGAAGAAGTGACACAGAACGGAGATGCCCATCCTACTTCGGTGGTAGACGCTACAAGGTCTGGTTTACTGTTAAAATTCCGGGAGCGTGCGTATTTGGATGATTCAACTCCTATTGCTTCATCCTAAGAACATATCGCGAAAAGAAAGTAAGAGGCTTACCCACAATCGTTCTACTTGCGGACCGTAAGCGACTGGAAGAGGAAAAGGAAAATGTGTCAGTGGGACACGAAATACCCTCCCCCACACGCCACATGTGGTTTCTGGAGTACAGACGTAGAGGAAATCTTGGAGCGCTGCACTAAACGCCGGCCGCGGTGGTCTCGCGGTTCTAGGCGCTCAGTCCGGAACCGCGCGACTGCTACGGTCGCAGGTTCGAATCCTGCCTCGGGCATGGATGTGTGTGATGTCCTTAGGTTAGTTAGGTTTAAGTAGTTCTAAGTTCTAGGGGACTGATGACCACAGCTGTTAAGTCCTATAGTGCTCAGAGCCATTTGAACCATTTTTTTGCGCTAAACGATACTGATTCCGAAAAAAACATAAAGTAATTTACAGGATGCACCCGAACCACTTCCACAAAATTTCAGAGGTTGTCCAGAGATATTTTCTTATTATTTTGGTATGTCGATGATCTGAAGTGTGCTGTTTGCAAGAAAACACCACTGAGTCACAGTAATGCCCACCTTTCTCCTCGTCCTCAGGCTTACATTCAGTACTATTCGGATCTGTTTCGGTTCTCTCTCCTTTTTTTTCTAGCAGTATTAGTTGTTCGTCAACACTAACACATGGCAGTCTGGAAGGATTTATTGATGAAGAGTTGACTGATGTGCACCTTGTGTAAAGATTCCTGAATGCCATCGAAGATTTGCACAACTACGGCATGCTGAACTGTTCACGCAGCGACGGATACAACAGCACACTTCTTTTACACTGGAGCGCCAAAGAAACTGGCGTATGCATGCGTATTCAAATACGGAGATATGTAAACAGGCAGAACACGGTGATGCGGTCGGCAGCGGCTATGTAGGACAACAAGTGCCTGGCGCAGTTGTTATATCGGTTACTGTGAAACGTCCCCTTTGAACAATTATTACACGACTGTGCTTAAACTGACACACAATATTTTTTTTAGCGCAACGCAATCTGACTTTCAAAAAAATCCCTACAAAAGAATGGCCCTGACTAACATTAACCTATACGTTTCACAAATCACTTACCTCACAAAAATCTTCGCTACTCAAGCTACTGCAATACTGCGAGCGCCACTACTGCCAGCTAAATAAAAGATTCAAACTACGGAAGGCACTAACTACTGATAGGGATAGTTAGCAAATGAAAGATATTAATAGAGAACAACCAATGTATTTACCTCAATAGTCATAATATATATAGCAGCATGACAAATTACAAAACTCCGCCATCTCTCTCCCCACATCCACCACTGCTGGCGGCTCACCTCCAACTGAGCAACGCTACGCGCTGTTCACAGCCAGCTGCCTAACACTACAATGGCGAGTATTACAACAATGTAAAGCAGCCACAGACTGCACACAGCACAGCCAGTGATTTTCATACAGAGGTGGCGTTACCAATAAAAAACCTAAACAGCCTACTTACATAGCACCCATGCTCCCCACAAAAAATTTTACAAATTGGTTTGGGCAGTGGGCAATACATATTTGTTAAAATTTTTCATAATCGTAATTACAATAACAAAGAAATCAAATGCACACACTTATTGATACAATGTTGGTCAAAAGCTACAATTTTCTCAAAGTCCATAAAGACAGTCCTGATCATTCATCATATTGCAGTGTTTTTCTCAAAGTCTGAGAAGTAAAAGAAAATGCACACGGAAGTAGTGGATTTCCATGCAGTCTTGAAGAAGTAGTATTGTCCTTCCAACGGAAAGACAGTGCTGACTCTTGACATACTGACAGGTAATGGGCCACAACAGAGCAAACCCACAGCGGAGTCAGTCGAAGTTTTGAAGAGTATTGGAGGGTAGGTCATCACAGAGCAGACCCACTGTAGTCCTGGTAGAGATTACGATATTGGTGGGCCACCAGAGGTGCAGACCCACTGCAGTCCTTGTAGAAATAATGGTATTGATGGATCATCAGTAGACCCACTGTAGTCCTTGTAGAGATAATGGTACTGGTGGGTCATCAAAGATGCAGACCCACTGTAGTCCTTGTAGAGATGGCCAGCAGCCATCTGTTGTGACTATGCAGGTGCACAATCACCATTGAAGAGTCTTGCAGATAATAGAGCAAGTCCATAGCCACCACTTGTGCACTCACAAAGTTTTTGGAATTGTCCTTAGAACCAGCAATGCTGTTAACCAGTCCATTGCCGAATTATTAACACACGTGCAAACACTAACAGCCCCTACTTCTCACATATTGTCCATATACTATGACCAATAGAAACGTGCGCAGTAAAATGGAACTTACAAGTTACTTAATTTGATGACCTGGTGTCAATTACAATTTTATAACATAAGAATACAATTACAAAGATACAAAATATATCATTAAAGAACATAACAATACAAATAACATTTGTAGCACAAGCTTTACAAAAGAATCAAAATAACATATACAACAGTGTTACAGGAATTATGACATAAGTACATACATAAAAGATCAGAATAAATTTTGAAACATCAACTTCACACATGAGCATTAAAACAAAACAGAATAAATAATGTCTAAGCATATTTACAAGTTAAATAACATATTATTAATACCAATTATATTTGAGGATAACAGTATTCCTCATCATAGGGAATAGTATTAGAAAAAAAATTCTATGAAACTACACAGAGACAGGAAGAAAACAAATACACAAGGGTTCACAAACACATAGGGGGATAACACAATGGAAAGGACAGGGTTCGTTTTCAGTGTAACTTTTGGTACTGCAGTCCAACCCAAAACTTCATTCCATAGATCTTTCGTCTTATTTCAACCTTTGCTTCCACCAAAAAAATCCTATTCAAGCATGCTTTCTGTATTTATTTCACATATTTCTTACCTCATTATTTATTTCCAAGAAAATCCTACCTATACCTGCTTTCTGTACTTTTTTTGTATGACTTCTCAATGCATTTCTTTCAATTCATCGCAACGCAGTCTCTTATATAGTCTACCCCCTCTTAAGCTAACTTAAATTTACTGAGCTCAGATACTAAACTAAGGAACGAGGCAATGCAGCAGCACAAATCAAGTAACACAAACATCAATGACAAAAATTTCAAGCTGGCAAAGCAAGCTACAGTAAATCTAAATTACGAAGCAATTCACATTACAACTAATATGAGGCAATGCACAGCAAACAAGAAAAATAAATCTGGCTTAGCAGAGTAACACAAATTCAAATTCAACAACACTATGCCTGGCAAACAGCAGCAGAAAATGAAATACCTAAACATGACATAGCTCAAGTAGAAAAAATAGTACACTAAAGATAACAATGCAGACAAGGGAAATGTATATTCACATCTTAATGTCTATGTAATTAAAGTGGTGCACCACAAAAACTAATTCTACAAAAGATTACTAAGTACTAGAAAAGAAAATTATGTATGCAGTTCCTGTGAAGGTAAATGTCTTTTTGTGCTCCCTCATTTTTTTTTAAATTATTATTTACTCGATCTGTAGGCAGAAAATATTTACATTAATACATCTATAAAATTTTATTTTTACCAATGCTGCAGTGCAGCTAGAAACTAGATATTAAATGAAATAAGCAATTACGCAAACCAAAGCATAAAAATATCATTCAATAGTCATGTGACATTTCATAAGTTGGTAGAAATTCTCTCAACTGTCGTACAAAGACGCTTGTCAGAATCAGGTGTGCAGATGTAAAAATGTTTCCAAGTTATTATTAGCGTGTCGTATTTACGATGCTTTCTACAAAGGAACGTCAATAGCGAGGATAATGGCCTCCCTTTTTTTTTCTACCTGTGCCACTGAAAAGGGCTTGCAATAATGGCTTTTTCTCAAGGCGGCTGGCACATCTGGCCGCTCACAACGAATTACGTCAGGGTCACTTACCTTTCATACCGAAATATTTACGACAGCAGTTTTCGCTACAGTGACAGTCTCATATAAAAAAAATTCACAGGTTGAGAATTTGGTTACAAATGTGTAGAAACAAAATCTTATGAATATAACAGTGTCCAAAAAATTTTCGCCTGCATTGTGATACATTCACGCATTTACACACATTTCATAATTCTAAAATACGATTCTTGGTTTCCAACATCCTTTTCCACAAAGCAGAGTCCCTAATTCATTACTCCTTACCTTATTACACATATACATATTCGTCGACACTTCTTCAATATTTCCTCATAACAGACATGTAGCATAATCAAATTCCTCATATAGCATCAGCTTCTTGACCATAAACATACCTCAGCAGCATAATACACATCGTCGTCGTAAAAATAACATCATAACACCTCAGTCAACTCTCAAAATCGTCGTAGCTTCCTCCAATAATTTCAAAAAAATTCTCTGCTCATGTCAAAAGTGTCATCTACCTCAAATGTACTTTAAAATCATGCTCCCTTACCAAATACATCATTCAAAGCTCTCATAGTATCACAATGGTTCTGAAAAAATATGCACAGTTCACAAAGTACAGACGAAATACAGTTTCATAAGTGTGAAGTTATCCAAATGAGTAATTGCGTAAACATCTGTCACTGACGTAGTAAAAAAAATATTTCTTTCTCTGTTAAATAATCAGATAGCTGTGTAATTTATGTGTTAGAGAAATATGGTACCGACGTGTAAAGTTGTATAAGCAAATACCATATTAGCTAGGGCTCCTTGTGCTTGCCAAACACATGATACACAAAGTAAGCGTGTACCCCCCTGAGGATTAATGTATAATACCCTCAGGTGATACAGATTACAGCAATGGAATGAAATGTATGATGGAAAACCCTTGTATCATTGCACATCAAAAATCTTTAAAAATAAATATTTTAAGTACAAAATCAATCACTCAAATACGTGTCCTGTAGCGCTAAGTGTGCGTCTTGTTGCAACATAATCTCTGTGGAAGTCTCGTAGTTATCGTCCTCCGAAAGCTAAGTTCTGCAGAAGTCAATGTACTTACCTCATGATAAACAAAAGTGAAATGCTTTGTGTATAGATATCGTAGTTATTACGCTTATTGTTGTGATGAAGAAAGTACTGTACTGTAACGTATTGTTGTGCCACGAAAAAGGCTGTCTCATTGTTGCTATACCACAAAAGTTACTACTAAAACATGTTTTTTTTTCAGAAGAATTCAGAAAACTGTGCAGATATAAAACAGATACACCGCAAAAGCAACATTGTAAATTGTCACTCATTAGTAGCGTCGTGATAAAATCGTGTAGCTGTCACATAAACTAACCTCTGTGTCATCTGGTATCTCTCAGAAAGCACTTTAAATCCAGAATGTATTTTCAAATAAACCAAAATGTTGCATTAAAATCTCATTAACAGTACTGGTAAATGTTCTAAGTATGTGAGCCTTATAGTCGTTACGTAATCGTGCAACAAACAAGCAAGAATGCACACACACAATAACACTGTGTCGTCTGTTCACAATAACAATGCATTCGTAATTTCTGTTTAAATAAGTTCTCTTGGTTCTTGATTGGATATTTAACTTCAAACATTGTTGTATGTTAACAGATTCTAAGTCTGACAAAGCTTACTAGCAATGTAAAGTGAAAAGTTATATGGCAAAGACAAAGTTAAAAAGCAGATCATCTCTCAATAAACGGTTTTACGTGTGAAATGTGGTGCAGAATGCGGTATAAGTCGGTAAAGAATACTGGAATTTTTCTCAAGGTTAGCGTCTATGTTATTTTTCTCCCAGCCAGCCGGCGCACGCGGTTGCCTGCTGTGCGAGTCATTGTCTGTCTCTTTGTTGGCGCGCATCGTTATTGGGATTAGGAGACCTAGCTTCTACAAATTCACGTTGCCCAGAGGGCCCAGCCCTGTTTAAATCCCGCCAGTTCTGATGAAATTCAGGTCTGTCGGTATGTCGGTAGATTTCATAATTTCTTTCTTGTCGGTCATGTGGTGGAGTATTTCTTCCTGAATCGTAACTGCGCGCTGAACTGTAGCGTCTGAAGTTATTCTGTCTCCCTTGATAATAATTATTTTGGTTCCCATATTGTCTGTTTCTCTGGTAGTCTCTGTGATAGTCATTACTATGGAAATGCGATCTTTCTCTGTAATTATTTTTACTCTGCCAACGGTTGTCATACGGGTCGTGTCTGTTTCAGTCACGATTTACGTTGAAAGAATAGCCTTGTCGCGTCCAGTTATTATTTCTTTCATCGCGGAATTGTGACGGATGTGATCTGTAATTGTTGTGCTCCTGCGTTCCGCGATTGTCAGTGTCAATTTCCAGTTCTTGTAACAGTCCCTGAAAAGCTTCAATGTCGTCTTTGCAACGTCCTGCTAAAATAATATGCCGTAAATGTTCAGGTAATTTGATTAAGCAAATGCGGATGAGTTCTGAGGGGCTGTATGGGTTTGACAGGTACTGATTTTTGTGCAACATGTCTTCAAAATATTTCACAAGACTGGAGAATTCAGATTGTTCGAAATGTTTCATCATTATGATGCCATGTTTTACTCGGTCTTGTGTGGCTTGAGACCAATATGCTGAGAGGAAGGCATGGTAAAATTCTCCTTCACTGTGGCAATCGTGAATGACCGATCGCATTCTTACAGCTGGTTCATTCTCTAAGTAGCCACACATAAATTCTAATCTGTGTTCTAACGACTAGTTGGGAGGAAAACAATGAGGGAATTGATGGAGCCATGCTTGTGGATGAATGTCGTTGGCAGAATTCTTAAATGTTTTAAATTTACGTGTAGTAATGAACAGCTTATAGTCAAAATCATCATGTCGGCGAGTCGCATAGCGGTCATTGTTACGTCGTGTCGGCGGTTCCATGTCAAAATTCGGTGTGCCTTGCCAATTTCTTTCATAATTTCCGAAGTGTCTTGTGTTATTATTTTGTGGTTGTTCCGTATTTCTATGTCCCTCTTCCCGTGTTGGGGCGCGAGTGTCCTCTGAAATACGTAATTCTTGTATTACCTGTGTCAGCTGATCTTGTACTTCGCGGATTTCTCTTTGGTGTTGCGTATTAATTTGATTCAGATTTTGTTTCAGTTTCCTAATTTGTTCGCTCTCTTCCGTGTCATTAAAGACTACCGGTTTTGTGTTATTCAGATTATCATCTACCTTCGTAGATAAGTTAGTGAACTGATCCGAAAGTTCGGCTACTTTCTCCGATAGTGAACACATTTCCTCAGTGTGTTTTTCTGAACCAAGTTTCAGAGTATCTACTGTGTCCTTTAAGTTTTCCTGAGTTTTTGCAAGTTGCGTAACCGAATCGGTAGATGCAACCGAGTCAAATTTTGCTTGTAAGGTCTCATGATTTTCGTGAACAGTAGTTTGCAGTTCTTTTATGGCTGCTTCGTGATTCTGTAGTGCATTTTCATGCCGCGAAAAAATAGGTTGGAAATGCTCACAAATTTGTGTTTTTACGTCATTACAGACTTTTTGACATTTCGATTCGATGTTATGTAACTCAGTAGTTAAATCTTCACGTGTTTGTTCAACCGTGGAGTCTAACTTTTGAAGATTTTGTTCCATTGTGTCTAACTTTTGAAGCATTTGCTGTGTTTGTCTCTGATTTTGTTCCATTGTGTCTAACTGTTGCTGTGTTTGTCTCTGATTTTGTTCCATTGTGTCTAAATTTTGAAGCTTTTGTTGTGTTTGTCCCATTTGTTGTATTAATTGTAATAACAATGCACTGGTGTCTGGAACATGTTCCTCAGTGCTTTTCGGCAGTGAATTTGCACCGGAAACATTCACATTTTGACAAGCAGAAAATGTGTCTTGACTTATTTGAGAATACGGTGAGGATCCAAAACCTGAATCTACAGTATTTGCGAGATCGTGTCGTGTCATTTCGGATTCCTGAGGCGAGCTATTGCCGACCGATCGATCGATAATACTTCCCTGTTCACCAATTGTTTCACTGCCTACGCCATTGTTTGCCGCCCGCTCCATTTCCCTATGCACAATTACCAAGTTACTATGTTGAACATTAGTTAATTCATTACACAGTGGCGCTAACACACTGCTTTCGTCTTCGCTGTCATTTCTCAGTTTACTTTGGAGCCTAGTGTTACGTTTGTCACACGCCATTATTGTCACAATATTTCACACGACAACACAGAAAAACACAATTTGAAGAGCAAAAATAAGAAAACACATTAACATGACACTGAAAATAATATCTAGTTAATTGCAACTGCGAAATACTTGGTGCAAATCTACATGCATGCCACAACTGTTTTACTGTACAACAATGAAAGACTGCAACTACACAGGAGATTTTCTCTACAATTACGCGCTAGCAATAAACAAAATCTACACTAATTACACAAACTACAAGAAAAAAATCAGAAGATTCCAGTGAGGTATCCTCGGCTAAGGGTCGACATATGAAACGTCCCCTTTGAACAATTATTACACGACTGTGCTTAAACTGACACACAATATTTTTTTTTAGCGCAACGCAATCTGACTTTCAAAAAAATCCCTACAAAAGAATGGCCCTGACTAACATTAACCTATACGTTTCACAAATCACTTACCTCACAAAAATCTTTGCTACTCAAGCTACTGCAATACTGCGAGCGCCACTACTGCCAGCTAAATAAAAGATTCAAACTACGGAATGCACTAACTACTGATAGGGATGGTTAGCAAATGAAAGATATTAATAGAGAACAACCAATGTATTTACCTCAATAGTCATAATATATATAGCAGCATGACAAATTACAAAACTCCGCCATCTCTCTCCCCACATCCACCACTGCTGGCGGCTCACCTCCAACTGAGCAACGCTACGCGCTGTTCACAGCCAGCTGCCTAACACTACAATGGCGAGTATTACAACAATGCAAAGCAGTCGCAGACTGCACACAGCACAGCCAGTGATTTTCATACAGAGGTGGCGTTACCAATAAAAAACCTAAACAGCCTACTTACAACTGCTGCTGCAATGACAGGTGATCAACATTCAAGTGAGTTTGAACGTAGTGTTATAGTAGGCGCACGAGCCATGGGACACAGCATCTCCCAGGTAGCGATTGAGTGGGGATTCTCGTGTATGATCATTTCACGATTGTACCGTAAATATCAGGAATCCGGTAAAACATCAAATCTCCGACATCGCTGGGACCACAAAAAGATCCTGCAGGAACGGGACCAACGACGACTGTAGAGAATCGTTCAATCTGACAGAAGTGCAACCCTTCCGCAAATGTTGGGCCATCAACAAGTGTCAGCGCGCGAGTCATTTAACGAAACATCATCGATATGACTTTCGGAACCGAAGGCCCACTCGTGTCCCCTTAATGACTGCACAACACAAAGCTTTACGCCTCGACTGGGCCCGTCAACACCGACATTGGACGGTTCATGACTGGAAATTGTTGCCTGGTCGGACGAGTCTCTGTTCAAGTTGTATCGAGCGGATGACCGTGTACGGGTACGGAGACAATCCCATGAATCCATGGACCCTGCATGTTAGCAGGAGACTGTTCAAGCTGATGGAGGCTCTGTAATGGTGAAGGGTGTGTGCCATTGGAGTGATAACGGGACCCCGATACGTCTAGATACGTCTCTGGCAGGTGACACGTACATGAGCATTCTGCCTTATCACCTGCGTACATTACTATCCATTGTGCATTCCGAAGGACTTGGGTAATTCCAGTAGGACAGTGTGGTATCCCACACTTCCAGAATTGCTACAGTGTGGCTCCATGAACACTCTTCTGAGTTTAAAGGCTTCCGCTGGCCACCAAACTCCTCCGACATCCGGATTCTGGAAACATGTTGGATTCCCTCCAGCACTGCTTCGTATCCATTTCACGTCGTGTTGCGCCACTTCTGCGTGCTCGCTGGGGCCCTACATGATATCAGACAAGTGTACCCTTCTATTTGACTCTACAGTGTACACTGGAGATCAAGAGAAGCACGAGTTAGAATGATACCAAATTAGAGGATTTTTAGCTTTTTCTACGGACGTTTCGCGAAAACAAACATAGTTGCGTTGACAAAAGCAAAATGGCCCTGAGCACTATGGGACTCAACTGCTGAGGTTATTAGTCCCCTAGAACTTAGAACTAGTTAAACCTAACTAACCTAAGGACATCACAAACATCCATGCCCGAGGCAGGATTCGAACCTGCGACCGTAGCGGTCTTGCGGTTCCAGACTGCAGCGCCTTTAACCGCACGGCCACTTCGGCCGGCTTGACAAAAGCAGAAAACATGTAAAGTTATTACTCTAAGACGATTAATCAAGTGCCCCTGATGCGAAAATACTCAGAAAATGTCCCAGAATCAACCTCCGAAACTTTGTATAAAACGTTCTTGGTTTACTTGTCACGGAAAGGGGGAGAAGGAGATGGACAGAGGGGCGGGGGGAGCGGGATATGAATAGTGAGAGAGGATGAGCAGGAGATAGATAGGGGAGGAGGAGATTGAGTTAGATGGGAGAGGAGGAGATTGGCAGAGGTTGAAGGAACAATTGAACAAAGCGTATAGGAACAGACGGACGGAGACTGGGGGAGGAGATGGTTAGAGAGGGGGGGAGGGGGGGGGAAGAGGGGATGGACATAGAGAGGGGAATGGAGGAGACCGGAATAAATACATGTGTTTCATACAACGATGTCGTCGCTAGAAACTTTGTTCTCCTAAATTTTGTCTACGAATTTCGGGTTAAGCGTGTACATTGATTCTTCAGAAAGTAAGCTGCAGAAACATTTCTGCTGCAGTACAGATAACAGTTGCGTCACAGTGTAACATCACATTTCAAAAGCTTCTACTCTCTTCTTGTCTAAGATGTTTATCGTCCATTTTCAGTTCCATGCACGGCTACACTCCGGACAAATACCTTCAGAAAAGACTTCCCGACATTTAAATCTATACTCGATGTTAACAAATTTCTCTTCTTCAGAAACGCTTTCCTTGCCATCGCCAGTCTACTTTTTGTATCCTCTCTACTTCGACCGTCATCAGTTATTTTGCTGCCCAAAGAGGAAAACTCATCTTCCGCTTTAAGTGTCTCTTTTCCTAATCTCTCAGCATCAGTATGGTCTCGTGTCTTCCTTCATTTCTCCGAAATCCAAACTGATCTTCCCTGAGGTCGGCTTCTACCAGTTTTTCCATTCTGCTGTAAAGAATTCATGCTAGTATTTTGCAGCCGTGACTGATTAAACTGGTAGTTCGGTAATTTTCACTCCTGTCAGCATCTGTTTCCTTTGGAATTGGTATTATTATATTCATCTTTAAGTCTTTGGGGATTTCGCTTGTGTCATACATCTTTCTCTGCAGATGGAAAATTTTTGCCATGTCTGTCTCTCCCAAGGCTACCAGTAGTTCCAACGGAATGTTGTCTACGCCCTGGGCCTTGTTTCTACTTAGTTCTGTCAATGCTCTGTCAAATTATTCACGCAGTACCATATCTACCATCTCATATTCATTTTCGTCCTCTTCCATTTCCACAACATTGCCCTCACGTACATCTCCGTTGTATAGACCCTTTATATACTTCTTCCATCTATCTGTTTTCCTTTCTTTCCTTAGGACTGGTTTTCCATCTGAACTCTTAATATTCATGGAGGTGGTTATATTTTCTCCAAAGGTCTCTTTCATTTCTCCTCCAAGCGGCATCTACAGGGTGGCGTACGAAATGTGTTGCCAATTGTTTCTTTCACAATTTACGACGCACATTAGATATCCCGCTGGGATCTCTGCAGCAGTACCAGCAGAGCTTGGAAAAACAAATGAGTTACTAAATGACGTGTAATTCACGATACTGCCGCTAGGAGACTAGTAAGCAGCAATGGCTGACAATGGAAGACTGGCGACACAGCAACGATCGGCAATTGTGTTACTTTTTCATGAAACGAACAGCCTTGTTGTGACTAAGAGGCGTTTTCGACAACAGTTTAACACACGATGGGTCTCTTGCGAGAAGACCTTCCACAGGTTGTACGATAAATTTGTACAGGAAGGAACAGTACTGGAAGCGAAGCGACCTCGGCCTAAGCCTGTTTGTTCGCCGGAGAATATTGAAGCGGTAAGAGTTGCTGTACAGAGAAGTCCCGGGAAATCGTTTAGAAAGGCAGTAGTGCAACTGGGAATATCCAGACGCTCCGTTCAACGCATTCTTAAAAGTGTCCTCCATATGTACCCATACAAGATGACCTGTGCACAGAAGCTCACTGAAGAACACTAGCAGCAGAGACTACTGTTTGCTCAGTGGGCGGAGGATAGGGAAGAAACTCTCAACGACGTTTGGTTTTCAGACGAGGCGCATTTTCATTTAGATGGTGTGGTTAACAAACAAAATGTACGCTTTTGGGCCACTGAAAACTCACAAGTGCTTCATGAACGACAACATTACGCTCCGAGGATTACAGCGTGGGCACCAATTTCCAGTCACGGATTTATTGGACCCTTTTTCTTTCAAGAAACTGTGAACAGCGAGCGTTATTTGAGCGTGCTTCGCAATAGCTTGATTACACAGCTTCTTGCTACTGGCTTGCCCTTCAACACGCAATGGTTCATGCAAGATGGAGCAAGGCCACATACTGCAAACACTGTGTTGGAGTTTTTACACGAGCATTTCGACATGCGGATCATTTCACTCAGGTTTCCAGGTCGCTTCAGTGACGGACAAAATTGGCCGCCCAATAGTCCGGACCTCTATCCATGTGACTTTTTATTTGGGGGTACCTAAAGGAACAAATTTTCCCGAAACGTCCACGTGATTTAATGGAGCTCAGAAGACTTATTCTTCGAGCTTGCAGTGAAATTACGGAAGACATGTGCCGTAGTGTAATCACTAACTTCAGTGTTCGTTTGAAGGAAGTTAGGAAACGAAATGGTAGACATATTGAGCATGTGTTGAGTTAGAACAAATCTCCATGGCCGGCTCTTCATTGTAGTATATGTTCCTTTCGGATTGTATTGACAATAAAGTTTATATTCAAAAACAAAATGGTAACACATTTCGTGCGCCACCCTGTATCCTTCCCCTTGTGACATATGCTTCTAAATCCTTACATTTGTTCTTTAGCGAATCCTGCTTCACCATTCTGCAGTTTCTGTAAATCTCATTTTTTAGATCTTTCTATTCCCTTTCGCCTGGTCCATTTACTGCATTTTTATATTTTCCCCTTTCACCAGTTAAATTCACTATCTGTTGCATTACCCAAGGATTTCTAGTAGCCCTCGTCTTTTTACCTACTTGATCTTCTACTGCCTTAACTATTTCATCTCTCAAAGCTACTCATTCTTCTTCTAATGTATTCCTGTCCCCTTTTCTTGCCAATCATTTGCCAATGCTCCCTCTGCAACTCTCTACAGCTTCTGGTTCTTTCATTTTGACCAGGTCCCATCTCCTTAAATTTTTACCGTTTTGTAGTTACTCTTTGCAGTTTCTTCAGTTTCTGAAGGTCTACGGACAGAATGCAATGTCGAGTCCTGCTGGAGTGAAATGGTGCCAACAATTCGAACAATGCCACAGAGACATACATGACTGGTGCTTATCGGGGAGCACATCTTCTACAGACGACAATGTCCTGACTATCGAAGAACTGTTCCGCAGTTACAGGACATTACTCACAAGGGAACCTCCCCATCGCACCCCCCTCAGATTTAGTTATAAGTTGGCACAGTGGATAGGCCTTGAAAAACTGAACACAGATCAATCGAGAAAACAGGAAGAAGTTGTATGGAACTATAAAAAAATAAGCAAAATATACAAACTGAGTAGTCTACGCGAAGATAGGCAACATCAAGGATGGTTTGAGCTGAGGAGTGCCGTGGTCCCGTGGTTAGCGTAAGCGGCTGCGGAACGGGAGGTCTTTGGTTCAAATTTTTCTTTATTTTCGCAAACTTATGATCTGTCCATTCGTTCATTGACGCCTCTGTTCACTGTAATAAGTTTAGTGTCTGTGTTTTGCGACCGCACCGCAAAACTGTGCGATTAGTAGACGAAAGGACGTGCCTCTCCAACGGGAACCGAAATCATTTGATCGCAAGGTCATAGGTCAACCGATTCCTCCACAGGAAAACACGTCTGATATATTCTATACGACACTGGTGACGGCATGTGCGTCACATGACAGGAATATGTTGTCGACCCACCTAACTTGTACACTTGGCGAGTGGGTAAAAAGATTCTTCTATGTTGCCCGATTTAGGTTTTCTTGTGGATGTGATAATTACTCCCAAAAAAGTGATGAAAACATAAAAGTTTGTGACATAAACTGCAACTGTGCTCCGTCAAAACATACGTTTTTAACGTTTTCAAATTTTTCGGTGTGTACACCGTCAAATCCTGCATATGTCCAAGCAAATCTGAACATGTCCTGGAATTTTGGAGAGCGAAGTTGATTATGTGCGAGTGCCTGAACTTTGATAATTGTCTGAAAAGAAAAAATTAAAATTTTCACTCGAAGGAAGACTTGAACCAAGGACCTCTCGATCGGCCGCTGCTCACGCTAACCATGGGACCACGGCGCTCCTGACCTGATACTGTCCTTTATGTTGCCTATCTTCGCGTAGACTACTCAGTTTGTATATTTTGCTTATTTTTCATAGTTCCACACAACTTCTTCCTGTTTTCTCTATTGATCTGTGTTCAGTTTTTCAAGACCTATCTACTGTGCCAACTTATAACTAAATCTGAGCGGGGTGCGATGGGGAGGTTCCCTTGTCAGCAGAAGCTCATCTCAGTAGTTAGTGCTCATTCCATCGCTCGAGATCGTCTACAGTCCTATAAATTGCGCTCGCTCTGAATTCCACGGACACTGCCACCTCTCGAAAAACGCCCAAGGTTTACGGCGTCTCTGGACTTCCTTGAGCGTTACTCCGTGAATCGTTACGGCCGATGATAGACGGGTGTCCGCCCCGATAGCTGAGTGGTAAGCGTGACGGTTCGCCGTCCTACAGGCCCGGGTTCGATTCCCGGATGGGTCGGGGATTTTCTCCACTCAGACACTGGGTGTTGTGCTGTCTTCATCATTATTTCATCCCCATCCGGCGCGCAGGTCGCCCAAAGTGGCGTCGAATGTCATGAGACCTGCACCAAGGCGGCTGGACCTGCCCCCCCCCCCCCCCCCCCCCCCAAGGGGCCTCCCGGCCAATGACGCCAAACGCTCATTTCCATTTCCATAGACGGGCCCACCATGTCACACCAGCAACAAAGAGATCAAACAATGGAAAATCCAGGATGGAATGTAACAATACCAGAGAAGGAAAGTTGCTACTCATCATATAGCAGAGATTCCGAGTCGCGATAGGCACAATAAAAAGATTCACACAATTATAGCTTTCGGCCATTAAGGCCTTTGTCAGCAGTAGACACACACACACACACGCAAAACGCAACTTGCACACACGTCTGCAGTCTCCGAGAGCTGAAACCACACAACAAAGAGAGCGTCTGTGGAATGAAGACGCACCTACTCTCGTCCGCAGAACTATTGCAAAGTTGTGCTATCAACAGAGATGGTCTTTGCCGATTGACACTGAAAGCACTCCGCGACGCCATAAAGAACATAGATCGTTGTAACCCCCCCCCCCTTTATTAATCGATTAATGCAATAATATTATCGATATCGCGTATGCATAATGATTATTATTTCGGACAAGACTATCGTCTCCGAAGAAATTTTGACCGATTAGAGGAGAGAAATTGTTTTAACGAACAGCCCATTCATCTCCTGCACTTGATATTTTTCTGTATTTGGTTTAATACTCAAAACAGTTCCATAACTGACGTAATATACGAAACGAAAAGGCGTACCACATGACTCAAAAAGTCGACAACATATCTAACTGAAATAATACAGAAATTAATTAATACGGTCGCCAGCGCAATTTGCCACTGTCTGTCCAATATCTCATCAACAATGCGGCAACAATTGGCTGACACGCGTTTCTGACAACACAATACCTTATGAAATAAATATCAATAAAGAAAGCAATTATCTTATATCGTGAAACTCGTTTATGTTAATTTGGGGAAGGGTATTTAAAGAAAATGAGTAACTGGCCTTAGCTCTTTTGTTACGGTAGTAATTTATGTAACCTCAGATTAACTTTTACTTGCGTGCGCAAGATTCGTGGACATGGAAAGAGTGTAATTACTATGAAATGTCACTATTAAACAGACTAGAACCACAAGCAGATCTGCAAATTGGGGAATACCAGGCGGGCTTCAGAAAAGGGAGATCATGCATCGAACAGATCTGGAACTTGAGAACACTTTTGAAAGTCAGACAGGCAAGAAACACTGTAGTTACCTTTGTGGACTTTAAAAAAGCATATGATTCCATAGACAGACAGACACTCTTTGACGTACTGGAAGAATATGGTATCGACAGAAAAACCAGGACACTTATACAACAGACGCTTACAGACACTACCTCCAAGATTAAGTTCATGGGAGAAATTTCGGAACCCTTCCACATACACACAGGTGTCCGACAAGGAGACGGGCTCTCACCAATCCTGTTCAACATGGTGTTAGACAAAATTATCAAGCAGTGGGAGGAACAAGTTAAAGGAATACAGCTGGGAAGAACACGTGAAACCAAAACAATCATAAAATGTCTGGCATTTGCAGATGATATAGCCATACTCAGCAATAATACACAGGAGGCAAAGGAAGCACTGGAATGCTTGCATGAAATAGCTGCCAAAACAGGTCTGCAGGTATCTTACGAGAAGACACAATATATGGAACGACAGACCAACAATGTACACACCATGCATACATACTGTATATGGATCCGTAGAAAGAGTCGAAAAATTTAAGTATTTAGGGGAGTACATACAAATGGGAGGATCAAACAAGGCGGCTAACATGGAACGAACGAAGAAACTCCAGAAGGCATACAAACTCACATGGTCACATTATAATAAGCATATCGAGGCAGGCCAAACTTAGGCACTACAAAACAGTTGTATTACCAGAAGCATTGTACGCGTCAGAAACAACCACAATTGGAGCATCAGGCATCATAGACACAGAAAAAATAGAACGCAAAATTCTCAGAAAAATATTTGGACCAATTCACAGAGATGGCATATGGATGAAGCGACCTACCAAAGAGCTGTACCAGCACACTGACAGACTAACAGACGCGATCAGAAAACGCAGATTAACTTTCTATGGGCACATACAGAGAATGGACAACAACCGACTTACAAAGAAAATTTTTGATGTAGTAAACAGCTCAAGCAAGAAAACAAATTGGTATCATGAAATAGACGAAGACTTAAGGCAGATAGGGATCAACAGGCAAATGATAGGAGACAGGAAATACTTCAGAAACAAAGTTAGGAGTGCAAAATTTATTGTAAAGGAGAGAAAGAAGACAGGAACATTATGGACAGAGCAAAGGAAACAGGAGCACAGCCAAAGGATGAAGAGATTTTGGGAAGAGAAGAGGAAGAGAGGAAAGAAGTGAAAATTGTGTCATCATGTGATTTTCGAGTTCAAACACTGTCCATAAGGGCAAAAATGAAATGAATGAATGAATGAATGAATGAAATGTCACTGGCTCAGATGACCAACTGCTGGCTTTCAACAGACTGACAACGCCAAAACACAAACTAGGTCAGTAGAAAATAGTGTTATCATAACGGACAGAGACAAGAAATACGTGAACTTAACTTATTCTCTTCTTTGATTTGATATTGCCAGAATTACTTTAATTTTAGTTACTTTACTCTGTCTTGACTCATTTAGCAAAAATCACATTGCCTCTGTTGAAGGGCGATGTTATCAAGTCTAAGTTACTAATTGCTTTCAGTTATCTTTTTAGCCAACGACAGGTAATGATAGTGTTTTATTACTTTCCATGTAGCTATTTAAACAACGATACTCGGGTATTCAAAAACTGGAAAAGAATGTTATCCTAAATAGGTGACAATGGCTGATCTACGTACAACACTTATTATACAAATAACCTTCACTGAAATTGACACCGAATAATACCTCACCAAATATCTAACGTGAACAAAACTAAAACAACCTTGCAGTTCGTTGCAGATGTTAAGCCGTCGTCTTCGTTGTCGTCTACAATTCTCCCACTGGTCCATGTAGTACTGCTGAGACACCTTAATTCACAATGACCAATTATAGGACGGAATTTCGATGTCATTGGAGCCTCTTACATCTGCCCACTATCGTCATGCTGTTGATTCCTCGCTAGTAATAACTGCATCTCACATAGGCCCTACAGTGCAGGCACTCATAGCTCTGACGTCACACTCGCGTCCAGGGACAGCGTCCATACACAAGTTTTTACTCTCTGCCAACAATAATGCTTTTTCTAACTTTCCCTAACAGTATTATCCAAGATTAAATACACCATAATGCAGTGGAGCAAACAGAATTTGAAACGAAAAAATT